>NC_090987.1:27267045-27570075 GCF_041146395.1 Eulemur rufifrons | reverse complement strand
CTTGAAGGCTAATAGCCCTGCAATCACAGGAAAAACCAGCAGCCTAACTGCCATTGAAAGAGTCAGAATGGCATTGGAGCTCCCTCAAAGCCCCATTCCCAGAGAATTATCATTTTTTTTTTATGTTGACTGATGGTTCCCTGGAAAAACCCACTCATAGAGCTTGTCTTTATTTGACCTAACCCAGACTTCACTCAGTACAAGCACTATTTTCCCTGGGGCATCTGTCAAAACAATCAGCAGCAATTGTTTAATAATGCAATTGCCTGAGGTGGAGATAAGAGTTGGAACAAACAACATGCTGGCCAAAAAGTTTAGAAAGAAAAACTAAGATCTTTTAAAATTGCTAGCACTCTAGAAGCCCAAGTCTATGCATGGGACTGTGTGTATACCCATGGCTGTGCACATGCTTAGAAAAGACCTAAGAAATCCCTAAGCTCTCACCTCTCAGTGACCCTGAAACTCTGTTCAGGGAGGAACTAAAGGCCAAGGTAGAGTTTTTACTCTTCCCAGAGGCCCTTAAGAAAGATGGGGAGAATTGTTGGTTCCAGCAGTTTAAGGAAATCATTGTCCAATAATTAGGTGACTACTAAGCTAATTTATCAGAGACTTCAGTGATACTATTAATACATGGAAAGAATGAAGACTTTGCAGAATTCACTCAGAAAGTCACTAAATAAACAACCACCACTACCACCACCATTACCACCAAAGCCTGATGAGAAAGGAGAACCTAATTTGTAGAGTTTTCCCATTTTATTATTTTAAATGTCCAATTTTCAATAGAAAATTATGAAACATGCAAAGAAACAAGAAAATATAGCCCGCAGATGTGGGGAAGAAAGTCAATAGCAACTCTTCCCTGAGGAAGCCTAGATGTTATACTTACTAGCCAAGGACTTTGTTATTTTAAAATATGTCCAAAAACGAAAAGAAACTGTGTCTTAAAATCAAGGGAAAGTATGAAAATTATGTCCCACTAAATAGAGAGTGTCATTTTTTTAAAATTGTAAAAAAGAACCAAATAGAAATTCTAGAGTTGAAAATTAAAATAACTGAAATAAAAAATTCACCAAAAGGGTTCAATAGCAGGTTTCATCAAAGAGAAGAAAGAATCTGTGAACATAAATACATGCCAATTGAGATTATTCACTCTGAGGAACAGAAAGAAAAATTACAGAAAAATGAAAAATGAACAGACCCAAACATCTGTGGGACACAATTAAGTTGCATAATGGGAATCACAGAATGAGAAGAGAAAAAGAAAGGGATAGGAAAAAAATATATGAAGAACTAACAGACAAAAAGTTACAGTATTTTATGAATGTATTAATATACCCATTCAAAAACCACAACAAATTTCAAGGAGGATTAACTCGAAGATATTCATATCCAGATACATCATAGTGAATAGTTGAAAGGCAAAGCCAAAGAAAGAATTTTGAAATCATCTAGAGAGAGATGAACCATGATGTACAAAAAACTCTCAATAAAATTAATTTGCTGCTCCCTTATTAGAACCCATGGAGATAGAGAACGATGGAGTGACGTATTCAAAGTGCCCAAAGAAAAAAGACTTAAACCAAATATTCTATATAAAGCAAATGTATTTCTCAAAAATACACGAAAAAATATGACATTCACAAATGAATAAAATTTGAGTTTTGTTTGATAGCAGGCTTGCTTGACAAGAAGTATTAATGAGATTCAGGCTGAAATAAAAGATCACTAAATAGTAGCTTAATTCTCCATGAGAAAATAGTTACTACCAGTGCCAGTAAGTACATATGTCTGTGTGGACACACACAAACACGCACACACACAAAGGCTTATGTAGGTATACTGTAAGATTGCAAACACCTCTTCTGGGTTCTCTGTAGCCCAACAATCATCTTCTGCCATTGCAAGCCCAGATTCTCAGTCTCTATTTTATGTCCAAAACAGCAGAATTCCTCCAGTGAAGAAGTAGTGCAGATTATTAATTTACCTCTTCTGTAAGAGAGGAAACGTTAGTCCCTTTAGTATTTGTTTCCACAACTTTCTGATGCAGCAAACAGAAGATTTTAGTATTTTATCTGGTCTTCTTCTTTTTTTTTTTATTTCAGCTTATTATGGGGGTACAAAAGTTCAGGTTATATATATTGCCATGTACCGCCCATCCCCCGAGTCAGAGATTCAAGCGTGTCCATTCCCCAGACAGTGCGCGTTGCACTCATCATGTAGGTATACACCCATCCCCTCCCCCCACCCCCCACCTCAGTCTGATACCCAGTTGGTGTCATTCCCAAATGTGCATTTCTTGACAAATTCTTCATTTGCTCCAGCTTTCTGCATTCAACTTGGAAGTGGAATTTTCATCCTTGCATATTTAACCTTTATTTATCTTTGTATTTAAAATACTTCTTCTATGTTATACATAGTTATATTTTTGTTATTTTTTGTTTTGTTTTGTTTTAATATTGTCTGACAACCTGTGATTTAATTACAATTTAAATCCATCTATATTTAATATGATTGCTAGTTTTGGGGGGTTTAAAAACTACATCTTATTATTTATTTTCTATTTGTACCACAAATTCTTTGTTTGTTTGTTTTCTTTTTCCTTTTGGGTTAATCAAATATTGTATTATACTATTTTGACCTGTGTTAGCTAATTACGTATGCTTTTATTATTATTTTAGTATCTTAATAATTTCAGCATGTATCATTAACTTATAAAAATCTACCTTAAACTGGAACTTTTGCTACTAACTAGAAAATGCAACAACATTAATTTAATACCACTTTTATTTCTGCACTTTGTAGTTTTGGTTGTTTTTAATTATAATCCTACATATATTTTATATCCCACACTATATTATTGTTGCTTTAACCACAGCCCAACAATCTACAGCACATGGGCCTAATCTAGCTCCCAGTCTATTTTTGACCTGTGAACTAAGAATATTATTTTTATATTTTCATAGATTTTTTAAAAAGAATGGAGAATATACAGCAGAGACTGTATATGGCTTGCAAATACTTATCATTTGACCCATTATCAAATGTGTTGATTCCCTGCTTTAACTATCAATAAAAATTTAGAATTACCAACAGGTTTACATTTTCAGAGTTCTGTACTTCTTTCATTTTTAGGTTCCGCCTCAGGTCATTTTCTTTCTGCCTAAAGAAGTTCCTTTAGCATACCTTTTAGTGTAGATCTGTTGGCAATATATACTCTCATTTCTGGTGGATATTTTTCCTTCATACAAAATTCTAACTTGTCAGTTATTTTCTTTTACATCTTGTCATCATTTCTTCTTTAAAATCAGCTGCATATATTATTAATGCTCTTTTTAGGGTAATTGCTTTATTTTCCTTTTGATTACTTTTATGAATTTTCTCTTTGTCTTTGGTTTTCTGATATTGCAATATGCTATTTTCTTTTTTTTCTTGTATTTATTCTGTTTGATATTTATAGAGTTTCTTGAATCAGTAATCTGATGTCTTGAAACAATTTTAGAAAGCACTCAGCCAGAATTTCTCACTTCTAATCCATTCTCTCACCTCCTTTTTTTCTGGTACTCAGTTATTTATATATTAGAATGTTTCACCAGGTTTCCTACACTTCCTATGATCATTTTTATTATTCTATTCAAGTGTCTTCTTGAGCTTCAATCAGTTTAATTTGTACTGACCAGTTCTGTAATCCTTTTTTCTCCTTTGTCTAATCTGCTATTAATCTTGTCTATTGAATTCTTGACCTTTTTTTATTTCTAAAATTTCCATTTACAGAAAATTTTACATATATATATATATATATTCCAATTCTCTGGTAAAAGTATTTATTTTTCAGATACAGAATTATCTTATGGTTCACATTTATATTATTTTGAATTTCTGCCATAATTTCATGTTTTTTCTGCAGTATCTACCTGAGTTTGTTTTAAAATCTTGTTTCTCTCTTTTTTTTTTAACTTGTGCTATTTTATCTTTTATTGTTCTTGTTATGCTTGATTAAGTACTAACCTTATATAAAGATATTCTGAAGTCTTGGGATATGTTATTTGCCACCAGAAAATATTTACATTTAATTCCCATGACTATGACGGGACTAGTAATTCCAAATGACCTTAATTTGATCAGAGATTAAGGTGATTTGAGTCTGGAATTAAGTTCCTGTCAGGCCAGTCTATTTTTAATTGAAAATTGGTCTCATCCCTCTGGGTTTGCCTCTCATAGGTTTTCTACTTAGAATTCTTCACTGATTTTTTTAGATTTCTGATGCCTCCAAGCTATTTTTATTTTTTATATTTGTTTCAATTTTCTAGTTGCTTTCAGTGGAAATGTTTTTTGTCTTTAAATTGTCTATTCTATCATTTTCAAAAATAGAACTTCTATGAGGACATTTCTTAAAATGTGACTATTTAATATTCATAATATTACATAAAGAAAAAGGAAAATAGAGATCATGGGAAATTAAAAAGTATTTAGAATGGAATATAGGTTTGATTAGCTGGTACTTATACTTTGGTAAAATAATGCATGAAGGCCAACACCATGGTGGTCGTGAGCTCAACTAAACCAGATATCCACAATGGAACCCACAGAAAGACACGAATCTAGGTATTTGCATGGTATGGGTATAGAGACTAAGACTAGATCATGGGGACAAAGTGCCCATAGAGAAATCTTTTAAATGTCTTTAACACCTTTCCTATATCTTTTGGATGTGATTCCCCAGACCTCATTTGTGCTTTATTTATTCTCTGGAGGTAATCTTTCTCTTAATTCTCTGGTCAAATCTCTGGAATGAGGAGGAAGGAAAAAAAAAAAAAAAAGGATGAATGGATGGATGAACATTAGTAGATAATGACTCACCTTCCCACATGTGATTTCTAGCAAGGAGTTTAAATGTACTTGAGTTTATTATGTTGATTTATCCAGTTATGATACAACTAAATAGATGATGCAGCATACCAGGGATGTCATCATGACAGAAAAAATGATCTGTAATCTTGGTGTTTAAACACTGAGAGATAACGTGGACAACACTCTTCCTGGGTCTATATATGTACCAACAAACTTGGTCAAAAGAATCACAACATGGTCAAAAGAATCAGAATAGTGCATTAATGCTAATATTCTCTGCCAGTTGCCATCACTAATGCTGATAGCAACAACTATTGAGAGTAAGCAGTTTGCTGAAGTTCTAGGGGAGAGGTGTAATGGGTGGAGGGGTTCAGTACCTTCTAGTAATTAAGAATGCACTATATTTAGCATGATAAACCATTCACACAGAAAACTGAAGAATACTTGTTATGGAATGGTAAGTGTTAAATAACAAGAACTACTCAAACTGAGTATGTAGCCATTAAAATACTCTGAATAGAAGGGTGGGAGTCAGAATGAAATAGTTTCTCAAAACTGTTGAGTCAAGCTTTGAAAAAATATGGTAAAAGACAAGGTATAATGGAGGGAGAAAATGAACTAGAAAAAATAAGCAATGGATCGAAGTTTAAAATAATACCAATAATGTTGAAGAATGACCAAATTTATTTATCTAAAGAAGGGTAATTGAGACATGTCGTTTTTTAATTTGGATGAGGTTATGGAGGAGTTTGGATGAGTGACCATGATTACTGTTATACAATATGAATATATGCATATATACAGATGATATCATATATCTGTCTCCTTATACACGTAATTCATTCTGGAAAATCATTTTTTTAAATGTATCCATAACAATCTTACTTGAATTATGATAAAACCCTATTTTATTAAAGCAATGCATCTGGTAGGCTCATAATCCCTCTTGACTGCAGATCTACAGAAATTCTAGTAGAAATTTTTGCACAGTGACATGCAGAGAATCATTAGTAACCATTGTTGAAACAGGGGTGCAAGTGGATTGTACTCTTTTTTCTCCTCCTCCAAATGGTGAAATACATTTACATTTAGATTTATAATAAACTGCATGGTTTTGTTTTTGTTTCTATGTTTCATTACTTAATAATACATTTCAGTGAGTTCCTCCACCTATCTCATCCTGAGGCTTTTATGTGTCCCCTGAAATGTTCGTGCCATTCCAAGAACAGCTAACCAGCTGTTGGAGGCACTTGATATTGCTCAAACAATGCCCCAGAGCGCTCTGTAATTTCATGAAAAGTCAGTCAGGGGAGGGTGGAGCTCTTAGACATACATAATGGGAACTTTTTCTTTAAAGAAAAATGGGCACCATTGCTTTGCCATTTGCATATAGATTTCCCCCCTACTGCTACCTGAGAAAATTAAGAGCTTCCACCCTATCAGTTTCTTAAACATGTTCTTCAGAATGTCCACATTTATGTCAGCATTTTTTCGACATCCTAATGATGCTTTTGCGAAGACTATGGCATCTATATGGCTTGTTACCAGCCTAATGAAAAGTTGCTTTAGGTGTCAAAATAAATCTAAGTATGTTCTACACTTTAGCTGACTGTAATATATCATCATGGCCTGCTTAAGTAGTATAAACTGCAACATGATAAAGCAGCTAACAAAAACCTATGAGAACCAGTAGCTGGGATAATGGGCATTCAGTGTAAGGATAATATAGCAGCAATAAAAATTTCAATAACCAAAGGTTATATACCATACTTTTTAATGGAGTTCTTGGTTAACTGAGCTTTCTTCAACAGTAGACACCTGGGTAGGTTGATTCATTATAAGAATTCCTCTGATTTTCTTCCCACTTGGAAGAATATCAGTGGGCTCCTTCTTCGGGTCCTGAGATTCCCTTTTGTTTAATTGTCCTTTTCAAGAATTAGCTTGAGTCTTAGCTATATTTGTAGGGAAACCTCCAAATTATTTTGCCCCAAAACATAGTAGATTTAATAATTTTGTGATTTTCAAAATAAACATGCTGTTTTCTGCAAACTGAAAGGCAGATCCCTGAGACTAAGAAAAGCACGATTCCGTGTCCACTCACATTTGTTTGATGATTACTTAGTGACTCCTTTCTCTTAAACTGGAGACTTGCCATTTCTGCGACCCATATTAACCTGTCCTGCCATTGCATTTGACATCATGCTCTCCTCTTTGCTGGGACTGTCCTTCACCATCATAGCCTACTGAAGCCTTTGTCATTTGTCCTTCCACACCCACCATCCATATCAAATGCCTTTATTTCTGTGAAAGCTTCTTTGATAGTCTCTGCCAGAGTTTTTCCCTTCTCCACATGAATGCATGTGGAAGGGGTATTACAGTGATACATTGCTATAACATACATAACCAACATAACATTCCTGATTAGGCCAGAATCTTCTCTATTATTGTTCAGAAAACTCTCTTATCCAGCACAATCGATACCTATGGTTGGTGTGCTAATTGAAAAAGTTTAAATCTGGAATGGTTTTTAAAAAGGATATACTATTTAAATTCTTTATTCTAACCTAAAACAAAGATACATAAAATAATTTGTCAGTCTTTTTGGTCCTGACCAAGCATTTAATTTGAATAGAACTCTGATCGTTATAATTTATTATCATTTTTCTCGTATTAACTGCTCCCTAATGCATCATCTATGATTTCTTGGGAAATTTTGCATACACACTGCTTGTATCAAACCATCTTCTCTTTATAAGCCCACTATGCCTCTGTGTAAATCCATAGAATACTCACTCAGCAAATATAATGTGACTTTCTTTAATGAGATATTGAAACTATCTGGGGAGGAGGGAATGCTGGATCCCACCCCACAACCCCACTTTAACTTATTTTTCCTTCCCAACCCACCTTTCCATATTGCCATTAAAGTGCACTGTAGAACCTCATCTTTATCTGGTGACCTTTCTACTTCTCATGTACAGCTCTGTTTCATCACTAATGACCTCTGTTGTTTCATCATTTTTCTTCCAAGTTGACTTCTCCCTGTTACAACACACACAAGCTCAGTTCTCTCTCATTCTAGAAAATTCCACCCTCAACCATATTAATTCCATTGACTCCACCTTACCTCTTTTACTATTCATTCATATTTCTTGAAAGTTATCTATATTTTAAGAAAATTATTGAATTTTTTGTCTAAACCTTTTCCTCTCGCCAAGATGTTCAGAGGCATTGTAATGGGTGTGATCACTTAGTAATCTTTTCATTCATTCACTTCCATTAATGCTCCCAAGTCTGTCTATTTTGTTAACTGCTGGATCCATAGTTTTTAGAACAGCACCTAGCACGTACTAGGTGGCTATTGAATAATGGAATTAAAAACAGACTTATTTTTCTACCACTCAATTCTCCCTCTTAGCTTAATGTAAAGTCTTTAAAACTTTAAAAAGCAGTTTCAGCTAGCTCTTCCTCATTCAGTTATAGTTCTACTTTTAGATTCTTCTTTTAATCACGTTGATTTGTCATTTATTTTGCTTCGTGTTTCTGGTTGCTTTGTAGTTTTCTAGATAGGTCCTTTCACAGAAACAGGGTCAACATATAGCTTTGCTAGAGTACTTCTCAGGTTACGATAACACTCAATCCTTAAAACCATTGACTACATTCTGTTTTTGCTGAAGAATTTAGGTTTGGAGGTGCTAAAAGCTATATAAATAATTAATGGAACGGAGACACTTAGATGCATAATTCAATTGATTCAGAGAAATAGATCAGATATGTTAGAGCCACAGCACTGGCAATAGATGGAAGACTTCTTCAGCAATACTAAAATACAAGGCTGAGAGAGTTACTGGTGTTACAACTAGGATGAATTACTGCGGCCAGCCGAGATATAATAACAGTATGAATTATTGAATTGGCATCTTCCTGAGACAGCTTTGGTCACAGCCTTGCTATGTTCTGGAGATGACAGAAGGAGATTTGTGTGATGTAAATTTATAATCAAAGGGTGTTCAGGATGAAAGATGACCTCCAAGGTTATGAACCTGAGCAGGAGACTGCATCATCACATGAAAAAGGAACTGTAAAATATGAAGCATTCTTCAGTTACTAGTTGGAACCCAATGAAACTCAACTCTCTCACAAATTTAACTCGAGGAAAGTTTCGGATAGGCAGAGATAGAATGTAAGATACCAAGATAATCATATGTTGGGCAGCTCAGGTGAGGAATGTAGATCTATGCAATATCAGCTTAAACATGTTTCCTGAAATTATGCCCAAGATAGGATTACCAACTAATTAAAACCTTTGGGCTCTGAGGAACACTAAGATTTAAGGCCACACACGTACACACACACACACACACACACACACACACGCACTGTAATAGCCATGCAAATAGATAATTTTGGCCCCATATATAGTTAAAAACAGGAAATTTTGTTAATATACTGATTGTTTAATTATAACTAAATCAAGAAGATGCTATTATTTTGGAAAATGAACTGAAAAATATGCTTCT
Organism: Eulemur rufifrons; assembly: GCF_041146395.1. NCBI lineage: Eukaryota > Metazoa > Chordata > Mammalia > Primates > Lemuridae > Eulemur > Eulemur rufifrons. The sequence goes on along the minus strand of NC_090987.1, from coordinate 27,560,704 downwards.
GACCTTGCCAACCAGTGGGTTCCCTTTCCTTCTTCTGAGCTCAGCTAGCTGTGTATGAGGAACCCAGACACACTGGGGACACATTCCTTCACCACTGCAGCTTGACATGTTGAGTGATGGAGATGGACTGGGAGTCAGCATCTCCTTCCTGAAAACAAAGTAGCCTTTAAAAAGGGCTGTTAAACTGCTGTCTCGTGTTTGATTATTCTGTCCTCAGTAAAGTCCTCTATTTTTTACTGCAAAATGGTCATTTTTATGAATGACATTATTTTTGTCTGATGACTGTTTCTAGAAACAATAGGTCAAAAGCAGCAAACTATAGACCTGAGCTGGAACTATGAAGAAAATTACCCCAAATAATAGGTCATGGTCAAGTTCAATCTAGCAAAGCATCCTCCAGTAAATTGTGGCAGATACTCAGGGATTTTAGGGAAAATCTCTTATAGACATGGTTTTAATTTAATGTAATGAAATAGTAATACATAGATTTATACCATGCAATAAGACATTTTTATGTCTATACATAATTTCAAATTACATATGAAAAATACAGTAACTCAAATTAATGCATTTCTAACATATGATCAATTGCATTGCATTTCCTGGCTGTTAAAATTGTGTTTTATAGCATCAATAACAAATGTAATAAAATGTATTTCCTTATTAGGTCCCTTAACTTTTTTTTTTTTTAAGAAAGGCAATAACCTAAAATTGTTATCCTCAATGTAACTTTCTTTTTAAAAATGGCTTAATTGTTCTTATATTGTGTAATAAAGAGAACAGACGGTATTGACAAAATTAATTCAAAAAAAATGCACAATTTTGCTCTTTTATTTTCCTCTAAGACAACAAAGATACATCAAAGGCAACTGAAAAACTGTCCTAGAAAAGGGAATTATTATTACTTATAAAGTATCAGAATCAATAAAATATAACCTGTCTGGTTTATTGGCTTGAAGATATTTAGATTACTGCTCTTTTATTTTCAAATAACTATTTTCAGAATTTTATTTACTTAAATAGAAATTGCTTAAAACTTATATTCAAAAGGAGCAGTGTTTAGCTTGTCTGTATTCTCTCATTTTGAATGTGGATGATACCTCCCTTTGCATATCATGCACAGAGGCTGCCCAGCTGTCTCCCTGCCACCTTGCTGTTCTCAAGCCTGGTAAGAGGGTAATGTTACTTACTTAGGAAAAAGGGAGATCATTTAATAAAATAACGTGTAGAGGGGTTTAGACATTTCTCTCTCCTGTCCAGTTGGGAAATGGATTTTGGTTTCGATTGAGAATAACACTATTTTTTTTTTAATTCTGCTTTTAAAACTTTAGAAGCCTATTCTTTCCAACCCAAGATTTCTTGCATATCATGTCATGTAGTAAATAAAATACATGGTTGTAATAGTCATGAAGTGGTAGGTAGTAAGTCATTTTCTTCCTTCTTTCCTTCCTTCCTTCCTTCCTTCCTTCCTTCCTTCCTTCCTTCCTTCCTTTCTTTCTTTCTTTCTTTCTTTCTTTCTTTCTTTCTTTCTTTTTTTAAAGACAGAGTCTCACTATGTTACCCAAGCTGCACTCAAACCCCTGGGCTCCTGGGCTAAGAGACTCTCCTGCCTCAGCCTCCTGAGTATCTGAGACTATGGGCATGTGCCACAGTGCCCAGCCTCAACAGCTTTTTTATTTAAAGAATCCAAGAAAGGAAAACACATATGGCAAGAGACAGAGGATCAAATAATTTGTATTATAGTCCATTGGATTTTAACTATATACATTTATTTTAAAAAATAAAGATACCCTTAAAGTCTGCTAAGCCTAGTACCCACATTCGGCAATGGTCCAGTGCTACAGGCTGACCACATGTGAAACCCGTTTAGGGAAAAAAAAAAAAAAAATGTTACAAAGAAAAAGACAAATGACAGTACATGGTAATAGATGGCAAGAGCCAGCCATGATAAAGATCAAGAAAAGATACATTTCATAGGACATGTTTTAAACTTTGTTCATTGAAAAACAACTTTCCTTTTCATTCTTATTTTTTTGTCCCCGATATGTACATTCACAATTAAGATACTTTCCTTTGATGGGTGCGTAGTTTTGAATTGCAGAGTTGTGTAAGGACACTTTTTTCTCTCTACACTTATGAAGGGTGACTAACGTGCCTGCCTCCAAGGAGCAAACGTTTTCTAGATCCTCTGGTTTCTCAGAAACCCATGGACAAGATTGGCAATTGACATCTTTAAATTACTGATGACCTGTAGTATTAATCCTTTCACCTTGCTGAGACATGTCTGCTCGGCCATGGTAATCAGGCCTTTTTTGCCCATCATAATCCAATTAACAAATTGAAAGATAGAACAAGAACTTTTTTTTTTTTTTTTTTTACCAATTCCTCTGACAGGAAGCAGTGCAAAGGGGTTATAATTATGGATTATGTCTTTTATTATACATTGGAGCAAGCACACATTAGCCTAATTAAAAACAGTGTGAATATTCAACTGCATCGAGCTGCAAATGTTTAAGGGCTGTCTGTAACAGCTGAAAATATATTTTGGTCTCATAGCAAACCTCTTGTCAAATTGTATAGAAAACTGAATTCAAGGATTGAGGATTGCATATTTTTGTGTTGGCAGATTTAGCGACACCTCATCATGTAAATACTTGCTAGCTAATCTAGGACTCAGAGAGACAACCATACCTGAATGAACAACAGGATTTTAAAGCAAAAGTTTGTTGAGGTTGACTAATGTAAAGAAATCAGAGATCCAACTTCACTAAATCCCCTAGACTAGCTTGAATTACTTTTAGATGAACCTGTGAATAAACAGAAATCCACCCCAGACCTAGGCAGAAAATGCTCCTTTGATACCTTAAGAAGATACCTTATTGTCGGCTGTGGAGATACTAGGTTGGAATCACAGATTTGTAAAACATGTACTTGCAATTCAGTCCAACTCTTTGAAATTAGGCAGAAGATTCAACGGGTGAAGTGACTTATCTAAAATTATAGGACAGAGCGGAACAGGATAGACAAAAACGTGGGTGGGTTCCTCAATGCCCAGCTTTAGAAGGGGCAGATCATGAAAATTATGATGAACAATCTGCAGAGCCCCACGCAGTGATACTGGGTATTTACATGGTCCTTACCCCATTTCATGACTCTCAGTACCTTCTCAACCCACCTCCTTTAGCTATTGAATTTTCTTTAACTTCTTACCAGGATACTTTTCTATCTCTGACCTAAATTCTTTTTATGGAAATGGAAACTGCATTCTCTTTGCTTTATAGAAGGTGTCTACCATCTGACACTATACTTTGAGTCCAGAAAATGCACCATTATGACTTAACTTTGGTGTATGGATATAAGCCTGTTCATCAGTGCAACTCACTCTGGACCAAAGCTAAGTATGTGAAATCAATGAGCAATGATCGGTAGGAAAATGACCCTTCTAGTGTGTACAACTATGATGGGGAAAACTCAACAAATATAATACGTACTGTCATCCATTTGTGTTGTCAAAAGGATTCCTGGATCTGGGTCATGGTGTCAAAATTGAGTTGGATCTGCTTCCTAAACGTATATCAAATTCACTCCTGCTCTACATCTCTATTCTGAGCTACCATCCTTTTTCACCTGGATAACTCCAACAGCCTGCACTTTGATCACCTATTTCCACAGTTGCCTACCTTTAACCAATTTTCCACAAAGCAGTCATATAATATTCTTAAAACGTAACTCTCATCCTATCTGCTCTCTCCTCTCTAAACCATTTCAGTGGCTACTTAATGCCATTAAAGTAGAGATCAAACCACTTAGTATGGCTCTCAAGGTCAGACCAGCTCTCCTGCCCTTCTCCAGCTGCCCTGACGATCTTTTTTTCCCCCATTTATACAAGATATCTCTTGTCTTAGCAACTTTGAATAAATAATTTCTGCTTCCTAAAAGCCTTTCCTCTTGTTTTTGGAATAATCAATCTTCCTCTTTATCTTGCAAGTTTCAACTTGAATGTCATTTCATCTGGGAATTCTTCCTGTTCCCATCTGACAACTATGCTCTGTGCTCAACGCAAGGCATCTTGTAATATTCTGAGATTCCTCATAATTATAATTTAATGTGACTTAATCTAATATGTATCTTTTCCCCTGGATTAAAAGTTCCATGAGGTCCCAGACCTGGTCTTCTGCTTTCATCACCCTGTTCCCAGCATAGAGTACAGTGCCTGCACATAGCACATAGCGGACATGGGAAATGAGTGAATGAGTGGGTACTGGGTAGCACCTCATGTTAGCTACACACACTGGTTTAATTAAATCAAACCTCTTAACAATACAAGGTCCTTGAATATCCTGTTCCATCTGCTTGGAATAATCTACTTTATCTTTCACTTAACTTCTGTTAGCCTTCAGAGACTAGTGCAAACGTCACTTTATGATGTTTCATACCCCTAGGCTGGTTCCCCCTGTGAGACTCTTGTGGCACTATTCCATTTCCATTTATAACATTTTGTACAATAGTTTTACATTAAATTGTGCAAACATTCAGTCATTACCTTGCTTAAACTTAAGCTTCAATAGCACAACTAACATGTATTTTTTGATTACCAATATCCTAGGTACTTAGAACTGTGTCTGCTACATAGCAGATTCTCAGAAAATGTTTGTGAAATGGATAAAGGAATGAATAATCAGGTTTTTTTTTTTTTAATGGCATCAAGGTCTCCACTATGAGAAGAATTGTTACTGCACTAATAGCTGTTGCATGTGTGTGTTTTAACACTAACGCAGTCTAGATCTTAGTGGGATAATTTACTGTCTTACTGAGCAAAGAGTCTTTGATGTACATTTTCAAAAGCAGAACCATATTTTCTACACTGATTTAAGGTTTTGTTTATTGGCCCAGTTTCTTCAGGGTTCTGTGGAAAGGGTCCCTGCTTCTTGTTCAGTTAGAGTCCACGCATTCAATTATACACTAACTAACCCCACTTGTCTCCCAGATCTGGGAAGGATAAGTTCACAGGCAAGTATATCCCACAAATATTCTGACAGTCTCTGTAAAACCAATAGGCAGAAAGAAAGCTGTCACCAGGCCATATTAATGACTTCATTTATACATGGCCTAAACAAGAAACTAAGCAAAGCCATCTGGCTTAGATGCTGAGAAAATGCCTCAGGAGATCATAAAAAACCCTCCCCCAGTATTCTTTTCTCCAGGCTAAATGACCCAATTCTTCCAGGATTTCTTCATAGATTTTATTCTAGAAGACTACATTTCCTGGCCACTATTCCAAATTGTAGGAATAAGTAATTCCTTCCAAGTCATACATTTTTTTTCAACTCTTACGGAAAAGGAGGGCATATAAACCTACAAAATTATGAACTGCCAGAGTTTTTAGGATATGTGTGGACTATGTAAGTACATTTTCATTTTAATAAAGGAGAAACTGAGGCCCAGAATGTCAGTGTAACTGAGGCAAGGCCTCCCCAATAGGTATAATGATTGTCTCTCACGTACTTATTAGTATGATAGGGTTTTCACAAGCCCATATTGCCATGAAAAAAAAAAAAGAGATATTTTTTAAATCCACGAAAATATCTAGATTCCTTACTGATGCTGACTGAGTAATGATATTTCTAATGATCTCTGTTTCATTTCTTCATGACTAAGTGTCTAAAATTCAGTTACTGGTGGCATCAAAACTTGTCTGTGATTCTATTAGATAGTAATTCTTCTCCTTAGATACTTATCTTCCCTTATGTATGCATGCTAAGCAGTCCTAGCTGTTGGAAAAATACAAATAGCAAAATGAGACGTTATAGTTTTTAAATCGACAGGTTTATAATTTTCAATTTTGGATATTTTAACACTCAGTTTTGGATATTTAACACTCAATGAAGTGGTGCTTTCTATATCAATTTTTGTCACTATTTTTATGCAACTATTATTTTTTTGATTGTTTTATCATTCTAAAGGAAATTTAAATATCGAACCTAAGAATTCTAGGATGCTTCAAGGCTGATGGTTCTTCATCTGGCACTGAAGCTAGTCTTTCAAGAGAATGAGAATAGTGTAAAGTCTCAGTGAGAGAATTCCCGAGGTTAGCTGTCAGGCATAAGTAAAGGATAAACAGACTGAGGATTGGCAATCTTGGGTTCCTCTCACATTTTCCAGTTCTTTCTCCTCACTGCCCCACTATAGGGAAGACAGCTTTTTCATTGATAGTATTATTAATAAGTATGTATAACAATTATAGAAACCATTTAATTTGTGATTCTGTATTCCTGGCACTGTGCTAAGTGATTTATATCATTATCATATTTAGCTTCATTACTCTGTGAGGTCAGTTGATAAATACCATTATTATCCCCATTAGAAAAAATGGAAATTATAATCTTAGCATATTATATAATAATTATAATACTAACAAAAATAAAATCTCAACTATAGGATTTTTAACTCCCTTTAATAATTATTTCAAAAAGAAATCACATAATATCTAAGATACGTGAAAAAATGTAGAATGTCATGCAAATCAAAGCCACAATGAGATAATATTATGTACCTATTAAAATGGCAAAAGTTAAAAACACGAGCATACAAAGTGTTGGTGAGTACATGGAGGACCTAGAATTCTCACAGGCAGATGAGGTGAGTTTCAATAATTCAATCACTTGGAATGACTTTGGCAGTTTCTTGCAAAATGAGGCACACATCTATCATATGATTTAGCCGTTTCATTCCAGGAAAAATGAAAGTTTGTATCTATAAAGATGGGTACAAGAATGCTCATAGCATCTTTGTAATAGCCCAAACTAGAAACAATGTAAATGTCCCTCAACAGATTAATGAATGCATAAGCCATAATATATCCATACATTGGGACACTATTCAGCAATAAGGAATGAGCACCTGATACATGCAACAACATAAATGAATCTCAAAATAATTATATTGAGTAAAAGAAACCAGGCCAAAAAAAAAAAAAAGTACATACTATATGATCTATTTATATAAAATTCTAGGAAATGCAAATGAATGTAAAGTGACAGAAAGTGTGGATAAGTGGTTGCCTGGGAATGGTTATGAGAAAAGACAAAATAAAGGATTTACAATGGGGTATAGAAGGATAAGGAGAATTTTGGAAGGGATGGGTATGTTTATTATTTTGATTGTGGTAATGGCCTCACAGGTTTTACATATGTCAAAACCTATGCAATTATACACTTTTATTGTCTGTCAATTATGTCTCAATGAAGCTGTTGAAATCAAGTATAGAATTTCATAAAAGTACAATTATCATTAAATAAAAATATATGAATTAATCAGCTCAAGAGGATAGAAAATGAAGCAATGATTTAGAGCTAGCAGAGCAAAAGGAAAAAACAAAAAACTGGCAACATCAATGAAAAATTATAAATTTTTGAAAATTAAAGTCAATAAATAAATCAGAAAGTGTTTCTTTGCATAAAGGAATATATATATATAAACATCCAATTAGTACAACTACAAAAAACTGTTAAAAGCTAATTATGCACAAATGTAAGAATTAACAAAAAGGAAGATCAGTAAGATTTAATAAATTAAAATAATCAAAAGAAAGAAATTTGTCAAATTTTTTGAAAATAATGTTGGAAATATGAATGACTAGAATAATGTTCTAGTAAAATTAAAATAACAAAATTGACTCCAAAAGTGATTTAAAAAATGAAAAAAAGGAAACTCAAGTATGTAGGAATTTAGAAATGTATTAGAGAGTAATTTTTGAAAATTAGGCATAGTCTTTTTTTATTGGTTATTTCTTTCAAACTTTTACAAAGCATACATTTCCTGAGAAATATATGCTATTTATAAGCATATGGCAAGGGTACAATAATTTAAACACTATGGGATTGTCCAGGAACAAATAGACACATCAATGGAAACACATATCTAAAATACTCTTATATGAAAAGATAAAGAAAATAAATCAATTACAAAAGGAAAAAGATTAAATGGACAAAATACAATGAAAAGATTAAATAAATATTTCTATTATTTGTGGAAGCTATACACTATGATTTCATATTCATCAGCTTAACAAGTAATAAAAAGATTGACCAAGTTTTGTGTTGTGAAAGTACAGAGAAACTCAGTATGTTCTCATTTTTTGTATTCTTTATGGACAGTGAATTCGTACAATATTGCCAGAGGATAATTTAGCAAAGAATCTATTACTAAAACCTATGCATATCTTTTGACTCCAAATTTTACTATTAGAAATTATTCTTAAAAATAGTAAGAAGGGTGTAAATATGAGTGCATGCATTTATTCATGCCATCCTAGTGTATATTTGGAGAGGTTTAGGAAAAGACTAAATACCTACTAATGGTCACTGGTTAAATAAATTAGAGTACATCCACACACATTAGTATGCTATGTAACCATTAAAATCTGATATATATATATATATGTATTTGTGTGTATGTGTGTGTGTGTGTATATATATTTATATATAAGCATGGAGAGATGTCTTTAAATATTACTGAATGGGAAGAAGTAGGTTATAAAGTAGAAATTAGGGTATGGTCCTATTTTTAATAATATGTGCATTTGATTTGTGCACATACACACTCTCCTTCTCTTTTTAAATTTCTAAAATATTTTAGGAAGACAAAGAGATAATTGTGGCCGGGCGCGGTGGCTCACGCCTGTAATCCTAGCACTCTGGGAGGCCGAGGCGGGTGGATCGCTCAAGGTCAGGAGTTCGAGACCAGCCTGAGCAAGAGCGAGACCCTGTCTCTACTAAAAATAGAAAGACATTATATGGACAACTAAAAATCTATATAGAAAAAATTAGCCGGGCATAGTGGCGCATGCCTGTAGTCCCAGCTACTCGGGAGGCTGAGGCAGTAGGATCGCTTAAGCCGAGGAGTCTGAAGGTTGCTGTGAGCTAAGCTGACGCCACAGCACTCACTCTAGCCTGGGCAACAAAGTGAGACTCTGTCTCAACAACAACAACAACAACAACAAAAAAAGAGATAATTGTAATCTAGTCTCAAAAATGTTAATGGCAATTATAATAGCTAATAAAATTTACATAATATATTTTATTTTATTTTTTATACCTTTGGTCTTTTCTTAAATGATAAAGTTTAAAATTCTTCATATAATCAGTAGAAAACTTTTATTTTAGGAACATTAATGATTTATTTGAGTAACCTCTTGCTCTCTGGGTAAACCAGAGTTGTCATCTATGAGTTCTGCCCAAAGCAGATAAGGATTATGATTTTGATTTTGTGCATGTTGGTAACCCATTCACAGAACTAGCAAGAAAGCATTGAGCGAAGGAAGCTGTTGTGTGGGTGGGGATGGAATGAAGTATAGGGATTTGGAGGAGATTGTTGTCTGTCTGCTGAAGGTGCTGTTGCCACATAGCAGAACTTTTCAACTGCATTTGCAAGAAAAAGAGAAACAGAAACTATTTTTATTTTTCCCAAACCATGAGTTTACCTGGGTTTGTGACTATATGGTGTTTACTGAAATTAAAGTTTCCAAACCACTATCGATTTTAACTTATTTTCCCTCCTTCCTTGAAACCCCATAACCTAAAACTGTGAGAATTGGCAGAGACATGTGGGAACTCAGGGTGGCATGTGAAGAAAGAGTCTATTTGGAGGTCCATGAGGAAAGACCTTGAAAGCTACTTGGAGATTCTCATCTCATGGTGAAAGGCCTTTTTTTGAAACTAATAATCACACATTCTGAAGCCAAACCTAAGCTGAAATCAGACAATCCATAAATATTATAGTGCTCCAGTTATAAATCCAGCTGTGCAGGTGAGTACAAAGTAGAGGATTCTTCTTTGCTATCCTATTGGTGTGTAGACATGAATCACTAGACCTTAAACAATTGCACCAGACAGTGTGTATACTGCACACTAGAGGAATACAAATAGTGTGTGGTAGCTGCTCAGTGGCATGATTTTAAGTCATGAATTAAAAAATATGGTATTATTAAGCAGAGAAGAAAAACTTGATTTCCAGAAGGCCTATGGCCTTATCTTTCCAAGAGGATAGCACCAACGATTACCCAGACGATGTCTGTATCCTGAATCCAGGACACCCTCACTGTTGACGCCCTGCCTCCTTGCTCCAGAGTTCATGGGTAGCCACAGAAACAGCTCCACATCTCTCACAAACCTTGCTCATCTTCATCCCCACTACTATTATTGATATTTGAGTTCAATCTCTATGAGCTTTTGTTTGAATTATTTAAAGAGTTGCCTAACTGATATTCCTGCTCCTTACTTTGTCCTCTTCTGATCAGTTTACCCAGTGCAGTCTTTCCAAGATGCATCTCTGAGTCTAAAAATCTCCTCCCTAAAATGCTCCATCAGGTCCTCAGCTCCAACAGCATGAAACCTGAACCTCACAGGATGGCACTTGCATTTCTCTATGGTTGATTCCCTCTGCTTGTTTCTCCAGCATCATCCCTATTGGTCTTCATAAAGATAAAGTCACCTTTTATCTTTATCCTGAACTACTGCTCATCCCACAGTTCTCGTCACCTTGACAGGATGCACCTGTTGACCCTCCTCCAATCAGATATGCCCATGCTGCCTTTTTACCTTACTGATTTCAATTCATCCTTTAGGATTCTGTTCAGATGCCACTTCTTCCAGGAAGATGTTTTGTCTGACCACACACATTAGGGCTTTGTAGCCTTTCATCTTTCCTGTAACACTCCATATGTATCTCTAACTTAGGGCTTGTCACAATATCTGTAACAGTTGGTTTCCCCAGGTGCACCGTCAACTCCTTGAGGTCAGAAACTACATCTTATCCATTCTTGTACCCTAAAGCAGATTCTTACCTTGTGTCCAGTATATGGTAGGTGCCCAAACATTTGTTAAATTCCAAAATGAATGAATAAATGAGTAGCGAAGAGTGTACATTATAAATAAAATCATTGAAATTTGAACACCATCATGAATGTAGAATTAAATAGCTATGTAAGGGAGTATTGAGTGATTATAAGAAAAATAACAGGCTATGAAACCAAACTTTTTCAAAATTATATTTTATTTAGTGTTCAATCTACTCATATTAATAGTCATATATCATTTATGTGTGTGTATATATGTGTGCAATATAATTCACATTTCTATTTCACATTAAGAACATGAGAAATGTATACATACAAATATATAAATATATACATACATGTATGTGTGGGTGTGCATATATATAAATATATACATATACACACAGGCATGTATATTTCTTGTATTCTTAATGTGAATTAAACTGAGTTCCTATCAGTGTACTCACTCAATTCACCAACCAAATCTGCAGCTTATAAAAGAGCCTGCAGTGCTCATTGTATGTTTTCCTATGTTTAAGTCATTACTAGGTTCTTGATGACATAATCTATTATTTTGCATGCTACATGGTGCCTAGCACTGTTTTAAACACGCAGTAGTTGCATTCATGTGAGGAGATGGACTTGATCTCATGGGTAAAGAAAGGGGTTATTTGTTCTTGAGAAGTAGAAAGTATAGGTACCAAGAATTCAGAACAAGCCCAAAGCAGCAAACCTGATATTTCATGAATTTAGGAAAGTTTTTCAAAGGAAGATTAATGCACAGGAGTTGACGTTTTATTAATAATTTCTTTCTTGAGAGACTCAAGCAGCTTGGGCTGTTTTCAGCTCTTTCAAGTCCTCTCTTCTGCTGATGTAGTGAGAAGCAGCAAATTCAAAGTAAAGCTAAAAGAAGCCTGAAAGCTCACCCTCTGGGCAGTCATTTTCAGTATTTATGAGAACCTGTAAATGGCTAGTGAGCTGGTGGTAGCACCATTGATTCTATTTTTAACAGTTGACTTCCTTACAATCAATGGGATTGAGCAAACCAACTGTCAAGTCAGCGGCAAGAGAATGGCCACACTGCATTCCACTAATGTGGCCTGTGGCTCCAGGAGGGCAAACACAGCCAACAAAACCTTGAGCCAGGGAACTTATCCCCTGGCACCAAGTATGCCCAACCTCTTCTCTCAGTGCCAGCTTGATCCCATTACCATAAAAACTTGGTGGACAAAGACCCAGAAGTAAATTATGCAGCTCTTTAGCACCCTCTGGTGACCAGTCTTCCAAAAACCCAAAATTCTCCTGGGTTCTAAAAAATCGGACAATGAGCCTTCCTGCCCAAAACTATGTATCTCATTGTGATGTACAGAGATCCAGAGTAGGAAATTCTTTCACCCGACGTTACCATGCCTGTTGACTAAAGAAAACTGCCAATGGGAAATTTTTTCCCCTCAAACTCTCATCTAATTAGGAGCACTAGTATCACATAGCCAGTGCATTTTTGCATATAAGTAATATGAGAAGTGCTGCTTTTAAATCTGAAATACATTTGGAGGTTACACAAAATAAAGTTTTCTAGAAGAGAGTTTGTTTATGTAGAAATCATTAACTAATTTAAATTACTTTAAGGAGAGGATGGAAGGGTGTACTAAGCAGTACTAACCAAACTAGCATGTTTATTTTACTCATAGGACTTCTCCTCCCCACCCTCCTGCACTAGATAATGTTGTAATAGAGAAATGCTGTGGAGTGGCATCAGATCTGGGCCCCAGGCTTGATTCCTCTTTCAGGTTGAAATGTGACTTTGGACACATCACAATCTCTATGAACTTCAGTTTTCTCAACTATGAAACAAGAATATAGGTATAAATCATCTTGAGGAAATATGGAAATATAAGATCATATGAGGTTATCAGGGTTTGGGTTTCCCTACCACTTGGAGATGGCTGGCTGATTGGTACATGGGGGTTGTTATCTACTTGCACATAGGTTTGAATCTTTTCATAATAAAAAAAATATTAAATGACTTTCAGTTGGAATGAATTTTCCATGCTCCCCTGAATATCAAATTAATGAGACTCTACGGTAATTCTGAAAACATAGGAAGAATGGTTGATTCTCATTTTAGACTCTCTCATGATTATATATATATTAGAATAAGCACTGATAGTTCAATAAAATTTTCCTTTTTTAAAAAAGTGGCCTTAAGCAATGTATGAGAAGAAGTGAATCAGGGAGAAAGATTTCTGCAGAAAAGTGCCAAGTGTTCTTCATATAAGTTTTTATCATAACCATGCTCACTTGTTAAGATCCTACTAGGTACCAAGAGTTTTAGATACCTCATTTTATTTAATCCTCCTAATATTCTTGAAAGGTAGATTTTATTATTCTCATTTTGTAGGAAAGAAAACTAAGCCTCAGAGATGCAAAGCAATTTGTCCATGTTAACACAATACGTGTAGCGCTAATATTCAGACTTAGTGCAGACTGAACCCAAAGCCTGTTTTCATTCCATAGAATAGTCTCTTTTAATTTAGAGAGCAAAGGTGAGGAGGAAGGAATTTCTGAACCCATTGTTCTGGCAGAACAGCTCAAGGATTTCTTTTTCTAAGAGTAGTTGGTTGTAAGAAGTCCTAGACGCAGGCAGTCTGGGGTGTGCGGGGAGGGTGTGAAGGCTGATGAGAGGTCCTCCCCATTTAGTGATACACAGCTATAGCACAGGGGCTGTGCTCTCCACAGATTTTAACTGAGCATCTGCTATGTGACATATACTTCCACGGCGGTGAAATAAAACTGGAGTTATTTCTTTAAAAGCCTCTACACATCAGAAAAACATCACAGATGCCTCTAACTGGGACTTAGGAAAGGCTTTGCTATTCCCCGCCTTGGAAGAACTCACCACATTGTGGTCTCCAGAGGAGGTCAGCATACTCGGCAGAGTTGATGCCCACATCCATCTGCTCTTTAGCCTCTACAACCAAGTAAACCGTTTGGTCCCACACAGGTAGGAAGTGAGCTTGGGTCACAGAAGAGGAGAGTCAGAATGTTTTCCCATCTTTAAAGAATTATGGAAATTCTGTTGCCAAAATTGTATAAAATCACTCTGCAGTCACAGTGATGCATTGCCGAGAAGTCTAACACCTACCTGGATTTCAAATTGTCTCTCTGCTCTACCTCCTGTACCAGCATGCCTCACTCCAACTCACCTGAGAGACAAAATAGCAGGACTGATGTTCTAAGGCCAAAGAGGGCTGACTGTATACATAACCTCTGTGGTTTGCCTTGGCGAAGAGAAAATTAAACAATTACCTGTTTGCTGAAATTTCTCTTTAGCATGGATTTTTCTTTCTGGACATTGAACAAATTTGTTCCAACATCACGGATGATGACAAGAGGTCTACGGTATTCACCACAATTTCCTCCAGTTAATGTGCCTTCCTGGGCAATGGAGGGAGCCACTTTGTCACCGAGAGTGCTGACAACTTTGAGAAGGCGGAATTGGCAAGTCTTGGAAAGAAAGAGCCACTTTCCCCGGATGACAGGTTGGAAATTCTTGGCACTGTGGGTCTTCAGCATTTTTGTAGTTGGAAACTCTCTTCATCATGACTTGCAGACCTAGAGATAGTGATGGAAACAAAGAGAGAGAAAACACAAAGACTACAGGAAGAAGGGAGGAGAGCAATCTAGCTGGACAAAAACAGCAAGGAAATAGAATGGAATGCACAAAGGCAAATGCAAAGACATTTTCCTCTTGCAAAGCTACAGAGATATTGCAAATTCAAGCTTTTAGAAAAGCAAACAGTTTTATCATATTTTTTCTTTCCATTTCTTCTTGGCTTATACTAAATCCTCCATTTTCCTTTCTAATTCTTTATTTCAGGATCACTAGATTCTACTGTGTTTGAGAAAAAAAAGTAGGCACTATAAACCTAAATTATAGCCAATCAGATTGTACTCACAGCTCAACTACTAGACAAATTGCAGCTCATGAAATTTGCTATGGGTCAGGAGACTGAGTAATTTTATTTTAATCAGTCTTATTTGAAGCTGGAATGCCTTTGCAGCAAATCCTCTGAACAGGATTTCAGAGGGGATGTGGAATGGTCTTTTTTCCTCTCTTTCCCCTTGTTTTCTTTTTTTCTAGTAAACTGTTTCAGGTTTCTGGCAGATAATGAGAAATGAAAGTTGAAATCATCAAATTTTGTGGCAGTTCTGAATGAAGGGTGTCCAGAGCTTAGGTTGGCTTCAGCCTTTCTTCCAATGCAGGATTATGCTCTCCAAATCTCCTCCTCAGCATTCATTTACATGGTGAAGGTGACACTTGAGCCCAGCCCCAAGACCACAAATGCTCTGCTAATCATCTAGCCTTACAGTGGTTCAGATTTCTGGAACATTATTTCATGTCACAGGAGGCCTTACAGGCTGCTGCTAAGTCGGATGCCCGGATATCACTACAACACAGGCACCACCTCAGGAAGTAGGGAGCAAAGAAGATCTTTGTTCAGAGTCACTGAGTATGGGATGGACACAGCATTAGCAATTCTCAGCAACCCCGCAAATTTGTAATGCAATATTTGCTGCATCTCAAAATACAGTCACACCTCCAGCGAGGGACAGGCAATGGTCACTACTTTAGGCCAAAAGACACGGTAAGCATCTTATACAATCTTTCCTACTCTGACTTTGAAAGCTAGTCTGTGGAAGAATCCATACAATGGTTAAATATATGAATGGGAAAGGCCTGCTTTCTAAGGAAGGGAATTTAGCAAAAGCCCAACCTGCTGGTAGATGTCAGCTTACCCAAGTGCAGTTCTGAGTGGCTGGTTTTAAAGAGCAAGCACCTTTCAACTCATGTCCACCCACGTGCATAAAAATATTCTTGTGGGAGTGGCTGAAGAGCTGAAGTAATCTATGCCATTTCTCTTTGTTCTAATATTCTCTATCATTTATATTTTTCATCTCCTATTTCCTCACTTTTGTTCTTTTTAGGTCAAAGAAATTGATAAGCTTTGCCAAGTAATCCATAATAGCATTACTATGGCAAAGCAACACACAGAGAAACACACCAAAGACCAGTTTGACACTTGAGGAAGCTTATCCATTTACTCATGCCTAACTTAATAAAGGATTATGAGCCTTCTTTTAAGGACAAACACAAAGGACAAAAATCATGAGAAGATATTGTTAGCAACATCAAGCAGCTAAGGGCCCTACGTAGCCAATTATCTGAGGGTATGAGGTGCACCAGGAGTATCTGCACCTTTCTGCCAGGATGGGGCAAAAACTGGCAAGAGACCTAGCTGGGGAGTCCATTCTACCGTGAGATGATAGTAGACAGTGTAATCGAGTAAGGTCACCCCCTTTGATGGCAATGTTAGCTAATGCTTATTGAATACTTCGTGCCAGGAACTGTGTTAAGTGCTTTACACATGTTACCACATTTAATTCTCACAACAATGCCCTCCTCATTGTACACAAAAGAAACTGAGACACAGTGTTTCTGTCACATGCTCAAGGTCAACCCACATGCTCAAGAGACAGAATCAGGATTCCGACTCAGATGGTCTTCCATTTCTAAGAAGTATAATAACAGGATTGCCTTTCTTGACATGAGTCTGAGAAAAGAAACTTTTCCTTCATAATTTTAAGGAGCTCTGCATGTGACTTTGTGTAAATCCTCAAAAGGAAAGGGAAATATTCATTTCTTAATGAATGAATGAGTGAATTAGAATGGCCTTCTTCATAAGTTAAAACCACATTTTTTAGAGTTTTTTTCATTTTTGTTTTGTTTTATTACTTAATTGGGATTCCCTGAAAATAATAATTGTATTTCTAATAAGCTCTCTTAATTTCACTTAATGCTTTTGCCCCTTTATCTTTTTTAATAAAAAGAATTCAAGAAAACAAACAGGAAAAAAAAAAAAGCTTATCCAAGAATCATGTCTCTTTATTCATTCACTTTTCACCAGGAAACACATATAGTTTGTGCTAAGAAGGTTTTTTAACAACAGCAGCAAAAAGTTTTCAATGAGATTTTTAAGAACTTGATTTTATTACAGGGCGAGTAATTATCGCAAGCATTTAACAGTCACTTAAATGATTTTTCTACTTCATTGTAAACTCCTGAAGGATACATTTATTTGTTGGAGTCTGAGACAGATTTTAAAATGTATGATCCTCAATTTGTATTTCCCCCAGCATCCCCAAACTCTGCCTTTCCTCTAAAACTTTACTCACTGCTCCGATGCGTTTTGTTGACTGAAAACATTCTCCACATAAACTTCATCGGTTAGTGTTGAATTTCTGCAGTGAATGCATTTTTCATGATTAAAAGTCATAGCAGGCTTCTTGTCTGGGGAACACAGTTCTAGGGGAGCAGTCATTCTTAGTTATGAGTTCCTAAGTCACAAGTAGTTTAAAACTTTGAATCACTTCAGAAAACACAGATTTAGCAACAGAATTGTGGCACTATGACTTTGGGACAAAGTATATACTTTGCAATTTTATTTTTATGCAAGTGTTGCACACAAGTAAGACATTCCAGATTGACCTTATCAGTCAAGGTCCCAGTAGGATATGAGCAGAGGACACAATTTATTATAATTCCAGAGAATGGTAATTACAAAGATGTAGGCTAGTACAAAAGGCACGTAAGTAGTGGAGGAACCTGGGATTAGCAGGAAAGGAGATGTTATCACCCCTAGCCTGAAGGGTAAGGAGAGGAAGGAGTTACCAGGATTTGGGTTGGTGTTGCATTGAACAGGCCACCTTGAGAAAAGCAGTGATCTTCCCTTGAGGAACACAGATATCCCAAGTAGATCTTGCAGGGAAGGAGCCAGGTAACAAATACCCCACCTGCCCTTTTCCCATCTTCCTCCTAGGCTTCTATTGACTCAATCCAAATGGAAACCAGATGAAATGAGAGCCCCTTAATGTAATACATTACGGATCTGAGAGAACCATGGAGACGGTGGGGAAAAGTTCTTGGGGTGAAAGGAAGCTATCCTGCATCACCTGTGACCCTGTGGGGCCACAGTAAGTATCTGACACACCTGGTTTCAATAGCTGCTCTGGCACTTAGCATGTGAATTACCTTTGGTGAGTTACCTGGGATCACTAAGCCCTGGTTTCTTCTCTGGGATATGAAAATTCAAATTTCTCTCTTGAAGGGATTAGATGAAAGAATATATGAATATCATCACCAACCTAGTTTCTGGAGTAAATGAAGAATTCAGGGAGGATGTATTATTCCCCAGTCCCTTTCCAAGTGGCAACTGGTTTTCCAAGTATTCTTAGTCTCTTCCTGGCTTCTCCTTCCACAGAAATCAGATATACACAGGAAGGACATCTTACTTCTTGAGAAAATGTGAAGATATGTGTTCAGGAATTGAACACACCACTTTTATCTCCTTTAGAGACGTGCTAAACTAAATGAATAAACCAGCAGTGGAAGAGTAGTTTTCTTACGATAAATGTCAAAGAACTGCATCTGATCAGACACAAGTTGATGAATCTTGATTTTTCAAAAATATATATTTTCTGAAGTAATTGATAAGGCATGTTTCTCAGAAATTTCTGGTCAGTGATTAACTGATGCTCATAGATTACTGAAGTGGGAGCCCCTTTGTTTCAGTGATGGATTCCCATGGAGAGAGCCAAGTCTGTTCTAGTCGTGACACATCTACATTCACCTGGACCTCCCTAGACTATACTTAGCTGTTTTAATTAAAATTTGCAAAGTAAAGCTAAGTCATAACCCCTGAAGAGGCCATTCAAATGAGGCAACCTTTTAACTGATAAGAAAATGATAAAGCATAATAGAAAAATAGTTTGAGAGGCAAAACTGGAAAAAAGGTAGATTCCTCTTAACCTCACCTTTCTTAATATTTATCAATAACTTTCTCACACCCTGAAAATTGCTATTCCTTAGATAGGGAGAACTAATTTATTTACTTTAGTCCATCAATAGCAGCTACATTTCACATTTCTTAAGCACTTTAGCATTTATTTGCTCTTTCTTATGTATTATCCCTAGTGATCTTTAGAACAGCAAAAGTAGGTATATATATTATATATATATATATATTATATATATATTATATATATATATTATATATATATATATATATATACACACACATTCATTCCTCTTCACAGATGAGAAAACTGGGGCTCACAGAGATTATACAACTACTTAGTAACAAAACCAGGACTCAGTCAGCAAGCATACAGCATGTAACATCATTTTAACATTCACCCAAATTTTAACCTAAAAGTTGCTATAAACCAGACACTGTGCTAGGCCCAGAGGTTAAACAGTATAATCACTAAACCATCATCTCTTCCCTCAAGTAACATGTTCCCAGCCCTTTGCTAGGCTCTGGGTAAAAGCTAAGAGTGATAATACTTTCAGCCCAAACAATGATGAAGTTCTGCTTGAATCTGGAATTTTAATTATTCAATATTTGTATATGATTGATGTTCCCAATGATCCACATGTTTCTTCAAATGTTTCTTTTGGTTGGTATAACAGATAGATATAGGAATAGCTGATCTCCATGTTGAGATAACACATTGATCTCACTCACTCTTTTAATCAAGCATAAATTGAAAAATTAGATGTCCCAGAAAAAACAATCATAGCTACTGGTAGATTTAGTTCTGCTACACATAGATATTTATTTCTTCACCTATCCCCTTCCATTCTTCTATCCTTTCTTTCTTCAATATTTTCTTATGAACATATTTATAGAGCAGTGCCTTATTCTGTTATAGGTTGAAAATCAAACCTAATTCAAAAATCAAAATTTTCATCTATGAGAAATTTCCAGTTTAAAGGGGAAACATGCAATCAAATCAACAGTCATAAAATGTAATTGTTCTGAGATGTTCAAATATAGAATTCTGTGGTCGCATAAACAAGGAGTTTTCCAAATGAAGAAGAGAGTTCTTCAGATGCAGATAGAATGAAGAGACAAAGAGAACTCTGAGTGGTAAGAAGGACTGATGTCTGTTAACAAAGGGTAGAAGGATGGATGGTGAAAGGTTAGCCTGAGCAAAACACTGAACAACTTTATCAACCATTCTGTGGAAACTCACCAGCAACAACCTTGATTCACAAGAAGACATGATAGAACTCTGTGTGGATGAGATCAATCTCTCTCTGTCTCTTTTTCTCTCATTTTGAAGGATTCCTTTGTTCTATGTTAAGTGGAAGGTTCCAGATGGAAAGGTCCTTGACTAAAATTTAAAATTTCAGGGCCCCGTGCAACACTGGCATTAGATTAACATATAATAAGGACTAACTAATGAAGATGTTGAATGACGAGGTGCTCAGAGAAGGTAGGGCCTGCACCCTTGAAGGATGGTTTGGATTTATTTTAGATTTGCATAGAAATTATATTCAAAAGGGAAACATCTGCTATGACATGGGTACATTCATCAGAACACATTCGTGACCAATCAAAACAGTTGCGAGAAGTAAGTACATGCTGAAAATCAATGCTGGCTATGAAGGAAGGAAAAATGCTTCTCAGGACTGAAGATCACTTTTCAAATCCTCTGGATAGAATAGTTCTGAGTGTTTTGAGGAGACAATGGGGAAAGAAAAACAAACAAACAAAAAAACTCTTACTACTGTTATCCATGTCCTTATCAACTTTCCAACTGATTGATCATCAGTCTTCACTATACGAGTTCCCTTCCTGAAGCACCAATTTTTAAATATAACTCAGTTAGTAAATCTCTATTAAAGTCCTAACTCTTTAATCCAGCATGAACAATATCCCATAACCATGTCCAATTTGATCATTTTGAACCTACCCCTCCCATGTTTCCATTATATAAGCTATCTGTTCAGATTAAACATGGCTCCTGCATCTTCAGTATTCCCTCAAAACATTTGGTTTAGCAGAAAGAATGTGAGCTTTGGTTCAGCATAGTTCTATGTGAATTTTGTTTCTAACTTCTGTGACCTTTGCCTACTTCATTAACTTTGCTGAATCTGTTTCTTCATTTGGAAAATAGAATGAATAATATCTACCTTGCAGGGCTGTTGTGAGTATTAGAGATCATTTTATAAAATGTCAGTGATGTGCCCTGCACATAATAGCTTCTCAATAAACGGTGGCTGCTATTGTAATTTCTTTCTCTGGGTTCCTATTTGGCAGCTCCTGAGAATTTTTTTACTCCCCAAGGTGCTGTCCCAGTTCCTGTTCTATGTTCAGTTCATGTCAATTAATTCTTTCTAAATTGTTGCCTGATGCAGAATCAAGGGCCCTGGCTCTGACTCTGCCATTGGCACACTTAATAACCTTGAACAAGTCACCTACATTTCTTGTCTTCAGTTTGCACAGCTATAAAGTGAGGCAATTGATTACATGATTTCTCATGCTGCTTCCTGTCCCATGACCATAGATTCCATGATACTGATTGGTTGAGAAAGTAGCCCTAGACTATTGTCTTATAAATTTGTTGTATTCTAGAACAATTTCCTATACTTTATTGTATCCTAAGAGTCCCCTAGATGCTCATTTCTGATTAATGATCACTTGTGATGACAATAATGGTAATCAATGACTCAACCCGTTGGCTTTTCCTGAGGTCAAGCTAATAACAGACAAATAATGGAAATGGCCACATATTCATGGCCTTAGGATAGTTTTTTATTATTTTTTCCGTACTGGTCCAAAAACACTGTCAAAACCATGGTGAGCATATGTAACCAAGGAAATAAAGGGAAGAAAGGAGGTGTGCTTTGTTGATGAAATTTCAAGGTCCTTTTCTTTAGACCTCAATTTGTCATAGACAGATATGAAAAGGTCCAGGCTACTGTCAAATACATGGGTTGTAGTGATTGGTTACCCAACTGGGATCTAATAATGAGACCATTTTGGCAATAAACTCACATATGTATCTATTTAACAACTGGCAGCAAGAATAGAATATGCATGAAAGGAGAACAATTATGTCTGGCAACTGGATTGGGAAAAAAGAAAAGAGAGTTATCTCCAATGACACAAACTGAAATGAAGGCAATGATCTTGATGGAGCTGCTTTTTATATTACTTTTTTTTTTTTTTTCATTTTCAAATGGGATACTCCTAGATTCCTAGACTCAGGCCATCATCAATGGCCCAGAGCCTATGTGGCTCAGACCAGTTTTTTTTCATGGAACTTAATGCCCAGTCACCCCAGTCAACATCATCTTTGTACCCAAACTCACCAAAAGCTACATATTTTTTCTACCTTCTTTAAACACATTAATTGTCTCTAGCAAAATTTTGTTTTTAAAGAATGGGGATCAGAAGCTTATTTAGAGTTAATGTATTATATCTATGAGATTTCTTGCAAAGATTCATTTCTATCATCATTATCATCTTCTTCATCACCTTGAGAATCTGGACATACAATACTATTCATACATTCAAAAATATTCATTTGACTTTTTTCTTTAATATCCTAGAGAATGAGCTATAATCTGGTTGAACAGTGGGAATTGAAACCAGCTAAGTCTCTACTTTTATAGAGATTGTGGTCTAGTAGGATAAACAGAAAATAAGGAAGCATAGAAAACAAATAATTACAGAAAAGTACTACTAAGGAAATAGCTGGGATGTTGAAGAGTAGACTAACAGTGATGGGCAATGTTTTAGATAGGCTTCCTAGGAAGGACTCCTTGGTAAGGGGACAATTCAGTTGAGATCTTAAGTATGAGAAGTGGTTGTCTTGTCACATTATTGAGTCCATTGGGTGGGGCCTTGTACCAAGAGTGAGGAATACCAGAAAGTGTAAGTCTAGATTCTTCCTCTCAGAAATTTTATCATATAAGTAGGGAGGTAGGACAGGTGCAAACCAATAGATATCAGTCCTGTGAAAGTTGTTTGATAGCCCATCAAAATTATTGTAAGAGGTGCAAAGAGAAAGAGACTGGCTTGCACTGAAATAGCAGAGCAGTGACTGTGACCTGAGAGAAAGTCTGAATCTCAATTAGCAGAATAATCAACTCTCGGGAGATGAGTTTTCACTAGAGTTCTGATTGATTTAGAGTAGGATATGTGTATTATCTCCACCTATAACATCCCTCCTCCACTCCAACTTTAGAACCAGGAAAGCAGTGTTATTTATATTTTGTTCTGTTGTGTGTGTGTGTGTGTGTGTGTGTGTATTGCTTTGTATGTAAATGTAGTTACTAGTGAAATGCCCTATTCACAATGAACATTCAGCAAATGTTCTCATTTGCTTACCTGAAAAGATTGAAACAAAGATGCAGGGTCCAACCACTCATGTTCATTGCAATTAATAAAATACACTGTATTAAGGACAAAATATTAAAAAGGTAGTTTCAACACAGGCCAGGATTGCAAGGAAGCTGGAGCTATCTCATAGAGACTTCCCTCGGAATGGCTGCAGATGGGTCCATGGATCCGTGCAACTTAACTACTTTACTTTATTCAAACACTCCATATATGAAGAACAACATTCAAGAGATTTCAATTAGTGTGGTCTCAGGATGAGCAAACTCAAGTCTTCTGGCCTTTCACTACTGAAACCAGATATAGGTTGTATAAAAAAATGTGTCACCAGCTGTGTGGGAAGCGACATCCTCCTCGCTATGCTAATCCTTTTTCTTTAAAAGTCAACACCAAAAAAATGAGAAGGATATTATTTTCCTGTGGTAACTTACCATCATCCTGCAAAAGGTTCCTTGACTCTTCAAGGAGGGAGTGGCCAGGTCTTTGCCTCGAAGTCCCTGAGCTCACACGTTGTCAGAGACTGTCTCTTGACTGAAAGGAGCTCCTGAGAACAGTTGCTTGACTGTGAAACATTTGGGGCTTTAGGAATTCTTTCAAATGCAGTTCGAATGTAGTCGCACTGGAACTGCTAGTAATTCTGCACAGTGGCCTATATGATTCAGGACCATGCGAGGGTGGTGTATGGGCGGTCAAGGTTCACTTCATTATGTTGGCATTGAATGGCTAAACTGTCCCCTAACACCCACACATCTCATCAGGCTGCCTGTGAGCTCATCTCTGTTTCTCATGAATCTGTTTCTGTTTTATTTTTACTTCTGGACACTATGTCTGATTTTGAGAAACAGCAGATTCCATATACTAGTTATAAAACCCAGTTCCTTCCATTTGGAGGGTACCCCT
Source organism: Eulemur rufifrons (assembly GCF_041146395.1). NCBI lineage: Eukaryota > Metazoa > Chordata > Mammalia > Primates > Lemuridae > Eulemur > Eulemur rufifrons. Next base: position 27,536,716 of record NC_090987.1, on the reverse strand, counting down.
TGACTACAGTACCTGGAATGTGTTGAACACTGTACATACTTGATAATTTTACAGACACTCGTGCATTGATTTGGGAGCATCAGGATGGTATTTCTGACCAATTGTTGTCTGCCCTATCCCATAGCACCAGAGACTATGCCATTCATTATTTATTTCAATGAAGCTATCTTAGTCTCTACCAATTTCTTATTTAAATATACACATCTCATTGAGATCTAAGATTCTAAGTCACTGTGAGCTAGTCACCTATTTTTAGGTTACTAGTTAATGATATCTTCTCATACAATAATATGCAGCTGCAAGCTAGAACTGAAGAGCTGGAACGTTGAATATGGGGAGAAAGTGAAGTCACTTAGTTGACTTGCAGCCAAAGGGAAATGTGCCTGGCCTGAGTAAGGTATAGAATAAGAGAAAACAGTTGGGAACCTGGTGTTTAGACGGGGCACACGGTGATGGCGAAAGAACACAAATGCTAATGCCAAAATGTGCTTAAGGTTGTGTGGCACCATCAGTCCCTGAGCCCCTTCCCTTCCCCCGAGTTTCAACAGGCATAAACTTGAAGCTCTCTGCCCTTTCCCCAAACCCTGACATCTCTGGCTCTTTCTTCCCCTGCCTTCGGTTTGTGTATATGCCCCTCTCCTGTGTCCAGAGAGTTCTCAATCAATATATTCAAAATATTTGAAGACAAATGTGAAATCATTCAAAACACAAAGTCTGTGAGAAGATAGTACTGTTCTGGATGATAAACCTGTCTCAGAATATGCAATTGTCTATGTGGGGAACAATAAAATATGCCAATTTATGCTATCTCTATTCAAGTGTTCACATAGACCTAACAAGCATTTACACCTGCATAGGCACTAGGGAAAAGTTGAGAGAGGATGTGGATTCTGTCCCCCTTGCATACTCCCCTACCCTAATTTTGAAATGATAGATCAATCCCATGTAATGAGAGAAGCCACATGTATACTTTTTTTGTGTGCTTCTGAATTTTTCCAGAAATGGGCAGTTTGCTTAACCACCTGAGAAAGAAGCATGAGCCAGATGCAGCCACATGCCAGCAGGAACCCAGGAACACCATTGCAGGCCGCCGGAATTCACAGACTCCAAATCTGCAAAGGAAAGCAGTCTATCCAGCTGCGCTGACAATAATGTTAACGAAATTCCCTTCATACAATGGTTTTGCTGAGGTCAGGTGATTACCTCACTAGGCCCCTGCTTGCGAAATTGCAGTGGTCAGGAAAACGTGGGGTGGCTATAAGCCCAACAGCTGGATAGCTGAGAAAACCAGTTCGGAAAGCTGTCAGTTGAGAGATGTTTTCAACATATCAGCGGTATGATGTCCAGATAGCAGACTGTATAACAACTAGTGCAGCAAATGAATCGATTTCCTACCCCCAGCAGAAAATATTTGACCCAAGGATATGACCGATTTCTTTAGCAGACCTTCTCCATGAGTGTTTTGCTGGACTTACCACACTTGAGTGCCAAGCAGAAGACAGCATCCAAAAGTACCAAGCAGCCAGCCTCATTTTTAACTGGAAATCAAACACCAGCCCCAAAATATAAGAAAGCATTTCCCAACAAATACTCCTTTAAAGAAACCAATTATCTAGCATCCTTTTAAATATATATAAAACCTAACACTTTAAAATAAAGCACTTGTTCCATATCTTTGCAATGCACATTTAGCTGGGAGATCTACGTTTTTCTTTTTCTCTTAATTTTTTAATTTTACTTTATTTTTCCTTTTCCAGGTGAGAACTGAATAATATCAAGCCTCAAATAATGACATCCTTAATTCTTTTGAAAACTAATTTTCATTGTGTAGCTCTTTATGTGAATTATGGTGCAGCAGAGTTGACAGAATTCTAAGAAATTAATTAATCAAATTAATCAAACTGCCAGATGCTTAAGTATAAAATATTATAAATTAGATACTGTTTTTGACAGCCACCAAAAGAGTGTAATGATCAAATGGAAAATACAGTAGTTATTTTTCTTTCCCACCTTATTTTCTTGTTTTTCATATTTTAATATGTAACTTCAGATTTCATTGGCCCAGAAATAAATTATTGGATTCAATTATTGAAATAGCCACTTTCAGCCAAGAAGACTATATGATGGTAAAATGCCAGCTGTATGTCTCTTGGTTGAGTTGATGAAAACTGAGTCAGCAGTGTTCTTCAAAGATACTTAGAATCACGTTTTGGAGTTTTAAGTAATTTCAAGACTTCTAGTTCTGCATGCTGCTTTCAGGAAGTTAAAATAATATTTCCATTTTATAGCATCTGAGGTTAAGGAAGTTTAGATAAGCTCCTTAGAGTCTTATGCTGGGGGGTTCTAGAATTCAGGCTTCTGCCTCACAATACAGTGGCTTTTGCTATTCCAATAGGACAAATTTTAATAGGTATCATATCTATCACTATTTTCTTCATCCACATGCATGACAGGCACTGTTAATCAATGATGACTTGCTTTTCTCCTGATTAGGGATGCAGCCTCAAAAAACATTGCATCTCATCAAAATAGTCAAGGAATCCACTTGGCAGATGGGATAAAACCTATTTCTTGTCTCTCTATTGACTACGCTTCCTTAAAGGATGGACTTAAGGGGCTCAGATTCAAGCATTATGGCAGGAAACAGCTTCTAAGTAAAAAAGTCAATTGATTGGCTGACCTATTCCTATCGTTGATCCATATGGATCACCACATGGTACATTTGCTTATGACCATCACTAGGGACCATAAAAGCAACTGTGATGAGTCAACTATAATCCTCATTATCTGGTGGCTATATTTTTAGGATGTGTCTGGAACAAGAAACCTAAATATACATCCTTCAAATTAAATTGTCTTTTATATGTATCCATGGTACAAGTATTTTTTTCTTTCTTGATAGTGGGATAATTACCAAGGCATAATAATTATTGTCAAAATATTTTTTTCTTGGCCGGGCGCGGTGGCTCACGCCTGTAATCCTAGCACTCTGGGAGGCCGAGGCGGGTGGATCGCTCGAGGTCAGGAGTTCGAGACCAGCCTGAGCAAGAGTGAGACCCCCGTCTCTACTAAAAATAGAAAGAAATTATATGGACAACTAAAATATATATATACAAAAAATTAGCCGGGCATGGTGGCACATGCCTGTAGTCCCAGCTACTCGGGAGGCTGAGGCAGTAGGATCGCTTAAGCCCAGGAGTTTGAGGTTGCTGTGAGCTAGACTGACGCCATGGCACTCACTCTAGCCCGGGCAACAGAGTGAGACTCTGTCTCAAAAAAAAAAAAAAAAAAAAAAATATTTTTTTCTTTCACTTTACCTACAATTAACAGGTTTATGTTGTGGATTATGGATTATGAAAGGCAATATTCTTCAAGTGTGTGTTCTATGACTCAAGGGTTAATAGGTCCCACAGGAAAAGTTTAAGAAAGTAGTATTGTTTAGCTTTTAAAAGAGGAGACTAAAGGTTGCTCTGAGAATTGTGTTTGAAATATGATGATCTATTAAATGGAGGACAGGAACCAGCTGTTCTTCATCTCCAGTAAGGAAAGAATAGGAAATTGACTCAATAGAAGAATCAGATTTGGGTATAAAAGGCCTTTCCTAATTAACCCCGCTCCTTTTCTGAACATTACTTTATCATCTTTTCATCGGAGCCTTAGTATTAACATATAGCATAAGATTATATATAATATATATATTCTTAATATCTTCCCTAGATATTTTAGTTTTTATCTTTCAAGAAATATTAATATATTGAGTGTCTGCCATGAACTGAACTTAGTGCATAGGATTTATCCCCAACTTATGAGGAAGCAACCCAATGACATGAATCATTTTCCTAAGAAATACATTTGATAAGTGCCTATGTTATAGTTGGTGCCCTGAAACTTTCTGAGCATGAAAAACAAACCAAAATTTACTCAAACTCTCTGTGGTGAGCAAAAAACCATTACAAACATCTCTTAACTACGTCACCGTACCCATCATATAACCTATTGGGACACATAAAACAATACCCAAACATAAATGCCTCAGAAGCAAAAGGTTTTCTCTGACCTTCTCCTGCCCTCCTGTCTCTCAGTCCCATTCTCCCCTTAGGCTAGCCATAGAAACTAGAGTTCCTCTTCCCCAGGGTGGATCATAGAAAACAGAACCCCTTTTCCCCAAAGCCAGCCATATGATCCCAAAATATTACTCAAACTTTCCCTTCACCATTCTGTGTAAAAAAAGGCCATAAAAAAATGATCTGAACTACCTTGTTTGACTGTAAGTTGTAAGACCCCCAGTGCAGAGAGGATCCTGCCCCATAGCCAAAAGAATGCATGCTCAGAGAGGCCAAGTAGATCCTAGACAGACAGGCCTTGCTGGGTTTCCCCACTCATTCTAGTAATGTTAGATCATACCCTTTTTGTCTAATCATATTTCTACATCACTGTCCATACTTTGTTGAACCTAAGCATAAAAATAGACAATTTCCCATGTGTTTGTGGGTCTTCACTCTGAAGGCTTCTGTGTACACATTAATAAATTTGTATTCTGGCCGGGCGTGGTGGCTCACGCCTGTAATTCTAGCACTCTGGGAGGCCGAGGTGGGTGGATCGTTTGAGCTCAGGAGTTCGAGACCAGCCTGAGCAAGAGCGAGACCCCATCTCTACTAAAAATAGAAAGAAATTATATGGACAGCCAAAAAAATATATATAGAGAGAAAAAATTAGCCGGGCATGGTGGTGCATGCCTGTAGTCCCAGCTACTCGGGAGGCTGAGACAGGAGGATCGCTTGAGCCTAGGAGTTTGAGGTTGCTGTGAGCTAGGCTGACGCCACGGCACTCACTCTAGCCTGGGCAACAGAGTGAGACTCTGTCTCAAAAAAAAATAAATAAATAAATAAATAAATTTGTATTCCTTCCCTCCTATTAATCTGCCTTTTGTCAGTGATTTTCCGTGAACCTTCAGAGGGCAAAGGGGAAGTTTTCCGTTGGCCCCTACACACCTCACTGAGAACTCTTGCTCATTTCCCAGGTTTATCAATCATGTACTATATTGTACTTCAAGCCAAAGCATTTCCACAGGACAGAAGAGAAAACCTGGATATTATGTCACATTTTTGTGGCAAATTAGTAATCCAAATCACATTGTTGAGCAAATATACATCAAATCTGTTATGTGTAAATATAATGACAAAATACAAAATACACAAAATATATACAGTGTAAACACAAAGGAGACCTAACTGATCCTTCCTCTTCAAAAGCATACCTTTCAAGGGGGAATGAAGAAATATGCTCAGAAGTGAATATCTCAATTTGAGGCAGAACCTGAGTAGACACTGGATGTTTTCCAAAAATAGAATTCATCATCAGAAACAAAGGGGACATCACTGGTTGCATCATTAGGACCAGAGGTAAAGAAATGAGGCCTTCGAAAATAAGTGATTCACATTACCTCTCTCAAAGCCAAGTCAGGAGATAGACAGGAAATTGGTAATTTCCATTTTAGAAATTAAATCCTGTGATAAAAGCCCATCTCAAAGCAACTGGCAGGAAGAAAAGAAGAGTAGACGTGATTATAAGAGCTTTAGAAATTAGAAGTTTGTCCTGCTATGTGGTTCTTATTGTTGTTTTCCCAAGTCTTTCTTCCTAAAAACAATAAAACTCCTGATATGAAAATGATTTGTGTTCTTGAATCCACAAGCTTTGAGAAAGCAAGACCTAAGAAAAATGTGTCCCCAACCAATGTTGGGCCTAGGGAGAAAAAAAGCTATGGCAGAGACAGAAGGGAGGAGTACAGAAGTCTAGAGGGAGGGAGAGCTGCCCAAGTGCACTTTCATGAACAGAGAGAGTCAGCTTCTGAGGATCACGGTTCTGCGGTGGAGGGGTAGAAAGCCACATATGGAACTTGCAGAGATTACAGGAAAATATAAGTAGCTCTAACATTGCAGGTGAGTTATAATTTAGGTGTAAACAAAATCCTATGCAGCAATAAAAACTGGGGGAATCTTGGAAGACTCCTCATAAGAAGTGACTTGGCCAAAGGTAAAGAAAGAAATTTGACAAATAGACATGGGGAGTGAAAATTTTAGAAAAATTCTGGAGAAATTTTTAGCCATTCTAGAAATATCAGTTTAGGCTTCATGTAGTGAAATATCAGGCTCAAATATTAGCTTTTTAAAATTTCAGGCTTCTAACTGCCCTAGCCATGACTGAGAATCTGTGAATAAATTAAAACCAAAGAACCAGTGCAAATGGTGGTGGATCATTTGTATAGAAGACAAACAAAGTGAAGAACACCTGTCTGTGTTATTGCTTAAAATTAGTCCAATCCCAAAGCTAAGAAAAGTGGTAGACTGATGGCTTTTTAAAGATCCCAGAGTTTGAAATCTATCTGTCTTATCCTTGGGCCTTCCCCAGGTCAACCTGTGATGGCATAGCAAAGAATGTTCCAGATGGATAGACCTACCATTAAACAACCAGTAGAAACAGATGGGAGATGCTGTCAAATAAGTTAGTCACTTTTAAAACAAATCTATTTTTTTCCATGGCACTGAAGTGACTGTCTAATAGAATTGAAAACTAGTAGATTTTTTCACTCCTTTGACTTTTCACTTTATCATCTCAGAGCATTATAAGTGGACAATTTACTAACTGTTAAATATATATAACCAAATACTAGAAACTTTCTATTTATTTATTTATTTATTTATTAGAGATTTGGGCAGGGGGAGGTCTCACGATGTTGCCCAGGCTGGGCTCAAATTCCTGGGCTCAAGTGACTGATCCTCCTGCCTCAGCCTCCTGAGTAGCTAGGACTACAGGTGTGCAGTACTGCCCCTGGCCTAATTAACCAGACACTTTATAAACACACATACATTATGCATTCAAGATCACAATGAAGAACTGAAATACATTTTACTTCATTTCTTAAATTAGAATCTTCTCCCAAAACATTGTGAAAATTGTGGCCAACAGATTACTCTCTAGACACGAGTAGAGATTTTAGAAATTCTAAATCTTGTTCTGAAATATCCAGTTCAGTCAAAGCATTTGATTTAGACTCAATCTACATTTTCCCTGAAAGAGTTAAGATGAATTAATTACATGAGGTTTATTTTATCTATGTAGGTTGACATTTGACAGATTAACCTCAATCTCAATCAAGGTCTTTGTAAAAAGTTTTTTTTGGGGGGGTGTGTGTATGTGAGAGAGAGTTTTCAATTACTGATTTTAGGATGTGAGTCAATAGCTAAGTTCAAGTGCATTCTGGGATCTCCTTCCAGCTCCCCCAGGGTCCTTAAGCAGGATCTTGTTAGCACCTGAAAAGTTTGGCACACATCAATGCAATTAGCTTGCTTTCACACCTAAATTTACCTCCACCCCATGCAAACTTGCAGCTGTTCTCTCACATTTGTTACTCAAATGATCTCCCTGGCAAACACTGAATCATGAGGCTGAGGCAACATAACCTTATTGGCCTCCTAGGGACCTGGTCCTATTTTCTTAAAATACTCACTTCACTACCCTTACTTGGGAAGTCATTTTCCACATTTAGCATTGGGAACATTGAGTGCTTGCTCTACTGCCTTTCAACATAATAATAGTGGAAAACAAAGAGCCCTTTTGAACTCTTCACTTCTAACAGTTAGAATTTCCACTGGTTTCTATCTGTATTTTCACTGTGTTTTTAACAGGCAATTAGCAAGTATTTATTTCATCAAAATATTTATTTATTTAATATTAGAAGTATTAAGTATTTATGATATGATATACAATATTATTGACTATGGGTATTAAAAAGTAACTGAAACTTTATGTCTACGTTTTAGATGTGTAGAGTAGAAGAACGAAACTTCCACTCAGCTCTCTGAAGATTGACTGAAAATTAACTGATAACAGACAGATTAACAGGAAAAAAAGAACGCAAATTTTATTTTAATGCACTGGGGAAAATCACAGGAGAATGATTACTCAAATAAGCCAGTGAGGTCTAGATGATTATATACCCTTCTTCATAGAGCAGGGGGAAATGGGGAATGTGGATAAGTCTTTTGAGGGGGAGTAAAATGTTTATTAGGGAGAATAAATGGACTAGGGGACAGAAGTTAGCTTGTAAATGATTCTCTTTAGAATTTGATATTATCTTGTGAAGAAGTTTGTCTAGGTGTGGTTACATTCTTCAGTTTTTTTGCCTGTGATAGATATTCAAATTCCAGGAGGGGATTGGAAGACAATCGTGTTCTCTTAAGCACCATCCTAAAATAGATAAAGAAATAGCAGAGTAGAACTTCTTCCAGCATCTGCTGAACTTCAAGTATTTTAATTTAAAATATCAACATACCAGAGTGTCATATGTTGGGTTGAAATTTCCTGGGCTCCTTCAGATGCACAGTTATACACAAACCACACTTATGCACAATATAAGTAGAACAATACTTTTATAATAATATTTGAGAGGTATTATAGAGTCCTCAAATAGAAATTCTAGATTAAAAATATTTTTGAAGATTGAGTCATCAGGGTTGGTCAAAGAAAAAACATGGAAGAGGAAAGGTCAGGGCCAGACTTTGAAATATAAAGGTGTTTGCTCGTTCTTTTGAGGTTCAAATTCACATCCCATAATCAGTTTTCTATATATCAAGAGTTAAATGTAGAAAAGTGGAGTGGGTATTCTAAATAGGAGGCTGGTTTGAATAGAGTCATTTAGGCGGAAATCTAGACTAATGGAATGGTAGGAGTACCAGACTTGAGAGTGAACATCACCTAATACTCAGTAAAAGGAAGGGATTTTCTGCTGATCAGTGTTAAAGACTGAGAAAGTACAGGAGTCAGGGCATTTAAAGGGGGGATAGTACACATAGAAAACCAAAATAGAAAACCTTGGTTATCCAAGATAGGCATGAGGGACCCTCAATTTCTGAAAAGTGAACCACAGGGTCCAAGCCTTTCATGGAACCCGGGTGAGAAACGAGCTGCATAATGAGTGACTGAATGCTGTTCTCCCGGAGAAATCATCACCTAAGCTCTGTCAAAAGTGTTTAACTCTATCCCTGAAGGCCTTGAAGACCACTGGCCTACTGTAGTGTGTCAGAGCTTATGAAATAATCCGTCCTTTTTATTCCCTGTGTAAAATGAGCACAATTAATCATGGCTGATAAACAAGGATTTGCAGGTACCACCCTTGGGGGTAGCCAGAGTTATAAGACAAGGAAGAATTTTGGAGCGTGTAGACATTAAATCTAAATGAGGGTATTCGATGTAGGTAGATGGTAATTCAAACTCTACAAGCAGTTTAAAATAAGCTGAAATGTGAGAGGATCCAGAAGTTGTGAACATTATGGTCAAACCTTAGCAAGAGTGAGTATTATACATTTTTAGTAAACATTTTAAAGAACTTCCTAATAATTTAAATGTGATAATAACCTAATATGAAATAAGGCATTTCTGTTTCTTTCTGACATTTGTTCTATGTGTACTATTCTATATTTACATAAAGTGAAGGTAACTACTTAGCTCTAGTGTTTTATAAACAATTGTTATTTTATGTATTCTTAGAAAAACATCTGTTATTACCATGGATCAATCTTTTTTCTTTCCTTCCTTTCTCTCTTGTTTCTTCCTTTCCTGTCTTCTCCTTTCCTTTCTTCTTTATTCCCTTTTCCTTCCTTCCTAGCTTCCTTTCTTCCTTCCTTCCTTTCTTCCTTTTTATTTTCTTTCTCATTTTTCCAATACTTAAAATAGACATAATTCTTGTTATTGATCTTTTGTTTTAAAAACAGCCATCTGAACATAAGCCAATATGTGTGGTGGGAATTGAAAAGTTTCTTTAAGACTTACAATAAAACCATAGCTCCTTTACAATGCTGAACACTTTGTCACCATTTGTGGCATCCTCAGACATTCTTCGTACATTTCTAGCTGCCCAGAATATTTTCCTGAAGATTATGGAAAGAGAAAAGGTAAAAAAAACTCTAAGTCTACTGAAGCTAGCCTTAAGTCTGATCTTGTGGTGTTTCTTCTTATAGTAAAATAACAAAACAAAAACAAACAAGCAAGCAAACAAAAATATCCTTATCAGCCCCACAGGTCTGAGTTACAGTCCCTTTTTTGAGCTTACTGGGAAAATTATTTCATTGTAGTTAACAGCCTTATTGTTCTCATCTGGAAAAAGAGCATATTAGTTTTCTATGCTATGTAAACAATCACCACTAACTTAGCAGCTTAATACAATGCACACTTACTAACTCATAGTCTCTGTGGGTAGGAATTCTGGGCATGATTTATCTGGGTCCTCTACTTAGGTTTCACAAAGTTCCAGTCAAAGTATGTTTTGGCTGGGCTGCAATCTCATCTGGAGGCTCAAGTGAGGAAAAATCTGCTTCTAAGCTCACATAGTCGTTGGCAGAGTTCATTTCCTTGTGGTTGTATGACTAAAAGCCCCAGCTTTTTGGTGCTTGTCACTTGGAGGTCATCCTCAACTCCTCAGCTCCCTGCCATGTGGTCTTCTCCACAGGCAGTTCGTAAGATAGCTGCTTACTTCTTTAGGCTACTAGGGAGAGCAAGTCCACTAGCAAGACAGAGAATATATAACATAACGTAATCATAGCTGTGATATACCATCACCTTTTTCATATTCTACCGGTTAGAAGAAAGTCACAGATTGCAACCATACTCAAGAGGAAAAGATTATACGAGAGCATGATCACCAGGAGGTGGGGGTCATAAGGCTGATTTAAAGCAGTCCGCCACAGATGGGGTATGGTTTAACATTCAGAGAGTCCTCAATCTTGGAAAACAAGCAATCAACATGGTTTCATCTATCACAGCCCAGCTGATCACCCCATCCATTTCACGAAGATCCCCAGAGGTAAGAAATATAGAGCTATAAAATAAAGATGATATTGGAGGGCAACCTGTTAGGTGACTGGTGAGTGATGAAGTTGCTGTTCTTCTCACTATTATTTGTGGTATGAGCTCCGGATTTCTAATCTTAGCTGTGATTCAGGGTCTATTAATGATGACAAGCCTAATTCCTCTTTAACTTCTTCCTCAACTTTCAAAATACCGATGATGATAGACATCAATCTTAGAAGGGCTTAGCATGTAAAGAATTCAGCCCAATTTTGTATAGAAATACTTTTGGGTAAGAATTCACCAGAAAGCAGCATAAATCTTTAAACAGCTGGCATAAAACAGTGCTGGGGAGGAGAGCGTTCTAATTTAATATAAAGAAATGAAGGCTAAGGAGTGATTTAATTGAAATTGGTAAATATAGGAGAAATCTTTATAAGGAATACACTATTTTACATATTCAATGAAACCCAAATTACATTAAATTAAGAAAATAGGAGATTTTTTTTACCCAGCACACTTTTAACAGATTTTGAAGAGATTCTATAATCTTCTATAGGTGAGCTTTAAAGTTAAAATTATCATGTGTTTTAGGATGAATTGGAAATGCCCTTGACATTTTTTTTTCTTTTCTTGGACTCTATTAAATATACACCACCTAAGGGTGTAATCTTCCTTCTAAAATAAAGAATTAAGCAATTTTTAGTTCCTTATTCAGAAGAAAAATAAGACAATCTGTTGTGAATTTTGTTAATGTAAGCCAGTTAGTTTGAAGAGTGGAATCACACTAGTTAGGAAAGATTGCTGACCATAGAAGTAAAGGTAAACTTTGGTACCCAGATTAGGTCTGGATTTTATGTTTGCAACCCTGGAGTACTTGAAGCTGTGACAATGCTTATCTATAAGCAGATAAAAATAATCATTATTTAAAATGGCTTATGTTGAGTTAAAAATAAAAAACAACTCAACAAACACAAATAGAATGAAAGAAATGGAGGGAGGAAATGAAGAAAGCAGGAAAAGAGGAAGAAAGAAGAGAGGAAACAAACTGATTGTTTCACCAGATTGACCAGCTGGGAAGTGGTAAAACTGCTAAATGTCACACAGTGCTTATCATCATGAATTCTTCCCGGAAAGGTCACCCAGCCAAATCTCAAGAGCAAATACATGATCCGCTTCAATACTCCTGATAGATCCTCACCCAGATTCTTCCAGAATCATTCCATTGACTAAAATTTCAACTCCCTTTCAGTTCATTTGCTTTATTGTTGAGTGCTGAAAAAGTTCTTATTGTGCTTCTCATTCTTTTTCAAAGCACTATTGTCTGTCCTCTGGAGCAGTGCATAAAGACTTTATTTTTTTCCTTTAACATTGATAACCCTTTGAAGGGTTATCATATTTGAAGATGGTCACCAAGATTTCCCCTTAATTTTCTCTTTTTTCAGTCACCATCCAGCATTCTTCAGCTGTTTAATATATTAAGAGCCTTAAATTCTTCCAGAAGTTTCCCCTCACCCCCAAACTTGATGTACTAGAGAAGAGACAAGATCGTAAGAGGCCAAAATCCTTAGCTAGATAGGGATAGAATCTTGACTTGCCTATGAATTTCACTTCAAAACCAGTTGCTTAATCAGTGCATCACAAAGACACAGACTGGCTCATAAAATAACAGATGAGTGAGCACACAATAAAATCTAAGCTGCAAAGGCCATTAAACACTAAAGATATATTGTAGAGTGGAACTTGCTTAGGTAAGAACTTCCTGTGCAGTGCCACGCCATGATGATTAATGTGTGCATATGTGAACTTTATGAAAAAGATAATGAATTGATTGTGTTCTTAAATGATGCCAGTTTAGACCTGTTTGGCTTCCTCTTCTCCCTTGGAAATCAGCTGACCACACTCTGTTAGTTTAAACAAATGAACATTTAATGTTGGCCATTCTGCAGACCAAGTTGGGGAAAATGGAATCATTTATCAAGAAAAAACCAAAGAAAAACAAGGAAGTGGCCTTCTATGTTGGGAAGAAGGTGAATACTAGAAGTTAGCGAGAAAGGGAAGCTGCCACAATTTCTGATTAAAGACACAACAGAGGCAAGTCCTTAGACATGATTTCATACTTTGGTTTCTGCCCAATATGGGATCAGGAAATTGATTCTAATCACATCATGAGTTTTTCTTGTTTCACAAAGACAATCTTCTTCGGCAGCTTTAATTTTAATACTAGCCTCTATAAACACATCTGCTCCTTCCTGGTGGTAATCCAATGAGTTGTGAATGATAGTAACATAATTAAGGAATCCATCAGTAGAAAATTCAATTTGAGGGCTATTTGTGACAATAGATTAAAGGTTACCTTATTTATATACCTAATATTTAATATCAATCAATAAACTGATTTTTATTCTATTTAGTACTATTCTAATAACTGAGGGAAATGCAAGTGACAATCTCTGCTCTTAAGAATTTGTAAATTTTTAAGCAGAGAAAATATGTGCTTAAGAATACCTTTATGTTTGTGTGTGTGGTTTGTGTATATATAAATATATGGATAAGTAATCATTTATATAGTATCACATATATGTGATATCATATATTTCTGATATATATTATATACATATCACATATATTGTTTATATATATGATCATATATAAATAATAAGTTCTGAGTTTTGTAATAACGAAATCTATACATTCAGGCAAATGAAGAAGACATCATTGTTGGACAAAGTATATTGAAAAGGGGTCTAAGAGGCTGAGAAGGACTAGTTCAAAAATGGTCAAAAAACGGTCTGTGGGATTTTATTATTTATGCTCATGTCCTCTTAAAGCCAGTATAAATCATATATGCAGTTGACTCACTGTGGAGGTCCACTTACATGAAGATTGTTCTCAATAAAAATTACACTGAGTGCGCCTGCCTTCTCGGCCTCCCATTTTACTTTCTCCACCTCTTTTGCTTCTGCCACCCCTGAGACATAAGACCAATCTCTCCTCTTCTTTCTCCTCCCCAGCCTACTCAATGTGAAAATGATGAGGATAAAGACCTTTATGATGACCCACCTCCGCTTAAGGAATAGGAAATGCATTTTCTCTTTCTTAATGATTTTCCTTATTAACATTTTATTTTCTCTAGTTTATGTTATCATAAGAATACAACATATAATATCTATAACATACTAAATATGTATTAATCAACTATGTATGTTATTGGTAAGGCTTCTGGTCAGCAGGAAGCTATTAGTAGTTAAGTTTTGGGGGAGTCAAAAGTTATATTTGGATTTTTGACTGTGTGAGAGGCTAACATCCCTAACCCATGAGTTGTTCAAGAGTCAACTGTGTATTTATATATGCTTATATTACACATACACACACACAACTGATGAATAATCACAAATCTTTTCAGCATAAAGATATACTGTTAGAGTTTTCATTCTAATCTAGTCATTGCACTCACACTCTGAGTAAGACAAGGAGAAACAGGTGAATGGATGGGAAAGAAATATTGGGAGAGAAAAGCAACTTGAAGGCTTTTTTCATAGGAGGTAATGCCATATCACCTTCAGCTCAACAAAAATGGTAGGTAAAGCAGATCTCTTCAAAATTTTCCAAGGGTTAGTATGTATTGAGCATTTATCAAATTCCATTCACACACTTCCTGTGGGAATGGGCAGCTTGAATGCCAACTCTAAAGCCAGATTCATGTACTTGACCACGTGGATGACCATGGTCTTGTCCTACTATAGAGGGATATAGGACTGAAGAAACCATGATCTGAGTTAAGCTCAAAGAAGGTGTTCTTGGAGTCCACTCCATATAGAAAGAGCAGAGAAGGTTAAGTATTATTCATAGGGGAACTCTAGTAGAGCAATAGGGAAAAACCATTAACATTAACTATATTAGTAGGGTTAAGAGAAGTTAGAACTTGTAAATGGTAAAAAAAGAGAGAAAACTAGCAAAACTGTTTTAAGAGTGAAAGTATTCAAATAGATAAAATAAATCCCACTAGGTGATGTTAGAACTCTCCATCAAAGCCACCCCAGAATGTTCTCGTGTTTCCTTTATGAGCAACGTGCCAATTCTTACTGGAGTGTGGAATGTTTTTAGAGGAACTAAAGATAGCTAGATGGATTTTAAAGAATCTACACTTGCTTCTCCATAGGGGAAAAATGTGAATATGTGCTTATTCATCTTTTGACATAGTAACCACTCCCATATCAATTGAGTGTAAAGCTATAACACAAGAGGAGAATAATGTATTCAAAGATGTTTAGTACAACTATCTTTACACTAAGAAAATTTTGGAAGCATCTTCATATGCAACTAAAAGGAAAACATCTAAGAAAATTTTGGTATAGTTCCACAATGCAACTCCCCAAAATAATACATTTGAAGTCTATGTTATGCTATGAAAAATATTTTAACTTATTATAAGAAATTGTTAAATATATTCTTCCTCTTTTCTTCCTTAGACTGTTTCTCAAATGAATAATGTAGCACACTACATAGTGATTATTGTAGATGAATATTTTATACCCATGTAATATTTGAAATTTCTTGTTGGCAGTAATAGTGTCTTACTCATTTTTCTACCCCTGTCATCGAATCCACTCTATGTCTGATAAACTGAACTGAATTGAAAAATTAAGACTTCAAGAAATGAAATGTGTTATGTTAGGGTAGTGGGAATATTTTTTTTCTCCTAAATTTGATTTTATTTTTCTTATATTCTTTAAAACTTATATGGTTGTATTTCTTTGTTGGCATCTCTAGTTGCATCCAAACCAATAGTCAGAGATATAATCAATCCTTAATTGGTCTGTAGGAGAAGGAGGTTGTTCAAAGATCGATCATCTTTTGTTTCTTTGATAGAACCATTTGGCTAACACTTTTTACAGCCATGCCCCTGAAATAGAGTGTGGGAAAAAGAGGGGTGGATATTAAGAACCAAAACCACTGGATATTCTGCTGGGCATGCAGAAAATTGAAGACAGACAGAGCTGTTAATACTTACATTAATATTTCTAATATGAGGTCGATGTCTTTGAGCAACACTTCTAGATCTAGTGGTCCTTCCTGGTTTTCCCAGAACCAATTAGTCAAACTGCAGGCCTGCTGCCCACCCCAGATCTATGGTATCTGTCTGGCCCACAGTGTCTGCTCCTCAAAATCTGTAGGTTTCCAGTGGCTGCTTTTCCCTTTCCAGGTTCCAAGATTGCCTCAGATGTCAATGCCAAGACTGTTCCTACATTTTTGGCTTTCTTTGGTTTTTCAAGTGACTTGAAAGTCCAGAAGTCTTTTTACTTTTACCTCCCAATGTACTAGTACTTATTCCACTATGCTCCAAGGGAAGAAAATGGTTGTTCCCACACAAGTTATTGAGGAAACTCCCACCACACTGCACTGTCATATTAGATAATCATTTAATCACTGACTAAATCTAAGGCACTGAGATCAGAGGATTCAAGAACTCTGGGAGACTTTAAAAACCTTCCCAAATTAAGCATTTATTGTTACTTCATTGCTCCCTTGCTACTTAATTTTCTTGAATCTCATTTTAGGAGAAATTTGCTCCTTTAGCCTTGCACACTTCATCTCAATCAATACGCTATTCTCCCTAGAGGTCCCAAATTATTCTTTTCAAATGTCTTTTTTATCTACCCTTGGAAACAACACAAGCAAATGGAGTTTGACTTCCAGCTGTCAAATCAAGTGTTGAGGCAAACCCTGTGAGCATGAATCACTCGATCTTGCCTTGTTCAATCTGGGAAATGTGGCACAGTCCCAAGAATCCTCCCCTACCACCAAGAGAGAGAAAGGAGTAAAAGATGAATGGTATAATTTCAAAAAGTTGGAAAATTTGTTTTTTTTTCAATTATACATTATTCATTCACATACAAACTAGTAGCTAAATAATGAATCCTTATTTATGATTCTTGGACTGCTATAATAAGTCAGGGTGAAGATTTGGAAATGGGATATTTTAAATGGACCACCCTGTTATTTCAGTTAAGAATTTAACTCAGGGCCAGGCACGGTGGCTCACACCTATAATCCTAGCATTCTGGGAGGCCAAGACAGGACGAGGATTGCTTGAGTTCAGGAGTT
The DNA here is from genome assembly GCF_041146395.1 of Eulemur rufifrons. Lineage (NCBI taxonomy): Eukaryota > Metazoa > Chordata > Mammalia > Primates > Lemuridae > Eulemur > Eulemur rufifrons. The sequence goes on along the minus strand of NC_090987.1, from coordinate 27,519,766 downwards.
CAAGATCGGCCTGAGCAAGAGCAAGACCCCATCTCTACTAAAAATAGAAAAATTAGCCAAGTGTCGTGACATGGCACACACCCCTAGTCCCAGCTACTTGGGAGGCTGAGGCAAGAAGATCATTTGAGCCCAGGAATTTGAGGTTGCAGTGAGCTACTGTGACGCCACTGCACTCTGCCCAGGGCAACAGAGCAAGACTCTGCCTCAAAAAAAAAAAAAAAAAAAGAATTTAACTCAAGCCTCTGTAATTTCAGTCCTGAGAATCTATACCCTGGAAAATGTAACAAGGTTTCCCTGTTTTAGGGACTAAAAATTCCTGGTTGAGATAGGTTAATATTCAAAGTGTAAGCAATTGTTGAATAGGATATAAACAGGGAAGTTTTCAAGGAATATTATGGAATATTATTAAGATATCTTGGGTATCATTATAAATGTATTACAAAAATTTGAATTCAATTAAGAGTTGAATTCATAGGCAATGAATAGACATAATAAAATTTATTTCACTGAGGAGAAATATTAGTTTATATGTTGTTTATATGTTGGTTGATGTGTTGCCTCTGTTCAAAACAAAATTGTATTTTCTCTGGGCCTGATTTTAAGACAGTTTAGTGAGTTTCACACACACACACACAAACACACACACACACACACACACACGTTATTGTTTTATCGTTGAACCTTATAGATCCTGTTTCTTTGCCTTGAAGGTCTAATTCTTCCACTTTCTGTGTATCTTCCAGAGGGTCCTGTGCCATAAAAGGTATAAAAGAAAGAAAGAAACAATTTCCCTGCATTTTCCCCTGACGATTGTTGTGTAGTAGCAGCAATGATGTTGTTGGAAGTTTTTAAAACTAAAATGCCTGACCAGGTACAGAGACATTACGTGGATATGTTCCATGTGCTTTTTATGGTTCATTCAATTTTCTTCAAACCAAGGGCAGCAATTCTTTATTTTCCACTCTCCACTGTCCCAAATCCTCAGACTCTATCAAAGCACACCTTGAGCTCCACCTCCCACATTGTGCTCCCCACTGGTGCCAATCTTCCAGCTAACTCCATTTCCCCTTTGTAAACGCTCGATGTGCTGACCTATTTAAAAATATAACTCAGGTGCCTGGCGAACCATGATGCCTGCCAGCTCTTCAGATAAAGAGGATCCACTTATTAATCTGCTCTGTCTCCATCTGCCTGCTCAATTGGGATTGACTGCTTGCTGTCCAGACTGATACCGGGGAAATCTGATTGAGGACAAGAATCTCTTTGTACACTTTCCCCACTGATACAGCACAACAGGTCTGTTGCAGCCAGGGAGTTAAGCTGATGTGACATGATGTCAGATGGCCTGCCATTGTACGTCAGAAATTAAAAAGAAAATATTCTTTCAAACTAGAATTCCTTATGTGACTTTTATTTCCTTGGGCTTTGAGCAGATTGAGTATTGAATTGCTTGACTGGAGCCCATGGATAATTTAATACCTGCAACATTCGTCCCCGGGTGAATTTCAGCCACATTTGACTTGTTCAGCATGGCGTCTCAGTTCTAACCATTTCATGGAAATCTTGTAAATATTGATTGATGAAATCCCAAAGAAATACTTTTTTCTAACTCTGATTCTGAAATGCTTCAGAAGGAAAGACCCGATCTCTGTATCCATCCACCCTACTCCACATCTAGTTGTGTAAGAGGTAAATAAAAATTTGGGGCCTTCATTTATTTTTCTCAAGTTAGAACAATCAATTCTTACCACTTAAAAAAAAAAGTGATGTGATTTGTTCCACTAAACTAGGCCTGCGTATAAAAGCAAATAAATATGCTCAAACCATATAAGTGGAATCAAAATATTATTGATTCTTTGTTTCTTGGGATTTTTTTTTAATTCTTCAATTTGAAGTATTGGCTATATAATGTTAACTATTCAGAAGACTATAAACATTGTATATGTATATGTGACTCTAATGCACTAAATGATAAGCATCCCATGTGTAAAATATTTAGATTTTTTACTTGGAAGTTTTGCTTTTATTGAAAAGGCAGATAGAACTAGCCTTGGGTCATGTATAGAATCAAAACTGAAAGACACATACAATTTCTAGAATGTATTTATTAATATAAAATCAAGAGAAAAAAGAAACACACAATAAGAGTTAAAGATCTTACGGCAATTTACGTTCAGTAACAAGGAATAAAATCTTATCACATTCTTAATATTCAGCTTTTACTCTCAACTAAAGGCTAATCATTTCTTAATTTGTGTAAGCTCCAGTGCTTAAAAATTTACATGTGAATGAAACGTGTGGCTGATCCTTATTCTTTACTGTTAATTAAACCATCTGAAATGTAAATATTATTGGAAAAAATAGAATCTCATTCATTCAATGTAAATAATATTGAATAAATTGACTGGACTTTCTTTAATATGCACTTATAAGAGTGTATGTTGTGTATTTGTGTGTGAGGGGTATGTTAACACAGATATTTGAAGCACTGGAGAGAAAAAGAACGTCGTTAAACACATGAAGCTAGAACACAGCAGCAACAAAGTGACAAAGTTAAGAATTCTTTTAAATATCAAGAAATTATCTTAATGAATAATAATTATATTGTAGAATATTTCCTCAGGGTAAAAAAGGGAAATTTCTTTACCAAAATATGTTAACACTAAAATATAAGAAGAGAAACAAATTCATAGAAAGATTAATGAGAGAAAATGACTCTGTTTTAATCTTGCTATATCGATTTAATGTTTACTTAGATCTTGATTATTTCTTACCTCCATTTCCATTTTCTCCAAATCTAGAGTAAAAAAGATAGTCCCTTCAAGTACATGTTGTTTATACTAGACAGGAGATTAGTTGTGCATTTCTTTTCTGGATGGACGGGCTGAATAGAGAAAACCTAGAAGAAAAGTACCCTGTAGTGTCTCCCCTGAATCACATACTCAAAGTCCACTCCAAGCATGAAGCTCCTTGTTTATTCGCTTCTGGGACCTGAGTCAAAGAAGAATCCTCATTATAAATAACCTCAGCTCCCCAGTGAGAGAAAAATGAGAAACATAAGTGAAGATGGAAAAGGTCATGTCACTGGAACCACAGCATTTTTCAGAAAAGCAAAAACTTCCATGACCAAGTAAGACTATTCACAATGATATTGCACATAATATTCATGCTACAAACTATGAAAAGGCACAGAAATCTACAGGACACAAAAAAATGTATTTGTCTCTTGTAGGATAAAGTTTAAATATGATATTCTGTTAACTAAAATATCCAAAAGTAAAGATCTCTGTCTGTTTCATCTTGTACAAAACTGTGTACCTTGATACCCAATAAGTATCAAACAAAGATTGGCATAAAGGACTCAAAGTGGCAAGTTTATTTTTGAAGCCATGGGCATACCAATCTAGAGCAGGCAAACGATATATAAATTTGTAAATAGATCCAGAAAGAAAATTATTTCAGACTCCTAAGGAATGAAAACACCAAAAACAAGCAAATGTTATTTCCTGAAGAGAGGATGGAAGAGAGAGAAATTTGGTTCAAGGAAAATGTTTCCAGGCAAACTTGCTTGTATCTTAAACAGAATATTTTTCTCATTCACATGATGTAATTTTAATAGCTTTTTTTTTCCAAATCATGTTTCCTTCTTATCAAAAAGCTTTTTGAAGCCAATCAAAGTGGGAGACCAGAAGGTTGATAAGGAGATCATTATAACAACTCAAATGGAACATATAAAACAATCCATTTCCAAGAGTTAGGGTCTATTTTCTATTAGCATTTGTGATATGATTCATGATTTCACAATTTCTCTTCCGTTTTTCCTGTATCCCTACCCCTCAAGTGCTCTGTAGTAGAAAACTTTGACCTTGCTGAGAGAAATAATAACACAACGTATCTGCACCATCCGTGTGATTAATACCGCCCTCTGAAAGAAGCACCTCGACTGGCAAAATACAAGTAAAATGCATGAGCACACTGAGGAACTCTTTGCCTTGTTCACCTTCTTCCTAAATAATTCATCAGTTTAATGATAATGACATTCAAATATCATAATTACAGCCGACTCTTTAAAAAACATCAATTCTGGGGCCAAAAATGGAGCAACCAGCCCCCACTCCTTTTCCCACCATTAGCTGTTAATGCCAAAATATGATCTTTATTCATTTCACTGACATAATATAAAACCAATGTAGATTTCCCATTTTTCATAAAATTTTCATCTGCACAATTAGTTTCACTGATAGCAGACTGCAAAATGTTGTTAAGCTACAAGATGGAAGACGCTGCAAAAACCTCAGCATGTTAAGAAGCCATAAAATTTTATTCAGTTCATTTACTGCTACAGTCCAGTAACCCTATAGTAAGAGTGTGCTATTTTTATTGTGTATTTATTTAAAGGTTGAATATTCCATTCTCTGGACTAGACATCTAACAGACTTAATCTGGATTCCTAATACACTGACTTGTATTCTACTTTGGGGTTTATCATTTCCTTGAAAGCCTTTTTTGTATTTTGGTTGTTGTGGAAGAGATGATAGCAGAATATTGCAAACAAAAGCTAGGCTTTGGATAGGTGGCTCATTTGTGCTCAGAATTAAACTACCAGGGTATGAGTCTCACATGATGCTGAGGAGAAAGACTCCCTTTCCCCTCCTTTCCCTCCATCTTAATCTCTTCAAAAGCAAACCTCAGTGCATAGTGCAACGTAAGAGACTTTGTATCGGACAGTCTGGCACTTGGCTGGAGATGCTTGGCTGCTCATACAATCCTGCAGGAGTCAGCCACATTTTTCATTTATTGCTTTGTCAGTATGTCTTAGCAGTTTGGCATAAATAGGTAATCTTTTTAGATTAGCATGAGACAGAATCTTTTTAGATTAGCATGCTTCAGGTTTACTACTAACCGTAGCCATTTAAAGCTAGCTTATCGATATTATATCATATTATATTAATTGTTATATGAAAACAGCAGCATGAGGACACAGGGTAGAGCAGGGATGCAATGCACATGATTTGCCAATATATGGAATATATCTAATTATCCTGAGGGGCCTCCTTCGCAGACTTCCCGGACCATGAGGCAATGATAGTTACACCAGTGGTGACTCTACTGTGAAAAACAGCAAATTGTCAAGTAAAGCACAAAAAGCATAAAGGATAGTAGATGGGGCAGTTGGGCAATTGTTTTCCTGAGTAGCAGAGTTTTCTCCCTTAGCACTAGGGTGGCTGTACTAGGATTAGCAAACACCCAGGGAACTCATTGTTGTGTAAATTTACTTGGGCCTCAGGAATAAACAGTTTCCCTGCTCAGTCCCAATTAAAGGCCACATGAAACTCCAGGTGTGGTAAATAGATAAACTAGCAACAAAAACTACAATAGCAAACAGTCCAGACAAATGATCTACACCATCCATAATACATTTCTCCTGTGTCTGTGACTTGTTAGAAACCTAGAAGACAAGCCTGTCCTGACTTGGTCCCCTCATCTATAATACAGGCTGATAAGAGAACCTGTGCCAGTTGCAGTGTTTTCTCTTGAAAGTTCAAAACATTGGGTTGATAAAAGCAAAGTGTGCATTTTTAAAGGCACATGAGAGAGAGATTTAAATCACCCGAGATAGTCTGTATTTATTCATTCCAAAGAGGTACAAAGGCTCTGTCTGGGTAGCATTAAAGAGTAAAGGTTCAAAAGGAATATGTGAGAGGCCCCAGGAGACTGGAAACATAAGAATGCATTAAAATGAGATGGAGAATGTGTCCCAAAATAGCCAAATAATGACTATTCCTAGTTACTATCTTGTTAGCATCGATTGTGGAATATTTGAGGGCCTGGGAGAATCAATGTATATGGTAAACAATCACCTCCTAAACTAAAATGTCAGAGATACAATACAGAATAATGAATATAAAATCTAGACAAAACTAATGACCAAACAAGATAAACAAATTAAAACAGATAAGCCACGAAGGGTGAGTGACTAACGTTTGAGTTCGGCATAATACCAGTGAAAATCTGTCCATTTCAACAGCCTTTGCTGCGTGGTGTCAACACAGGCTGACAGCTGAGCCCGGCATGCTTCCTTTTAGCTTCTGGAATATAAAATCTGGACTGTGGATGCTAAGATGCAGGAGCCAGGTACTCAGGCAGTGGTGGGTAAAACCATTTCCAGATTTTACAATTTCATGACCGTCCATTCATCATTCCTGGAGATGAAAGGTTATGTCTTCTGCTTATTGTGCACCTGGCACAGGGATCTTGCATTTATAGACACCCCCCTAAAAATGATTTTCATACCTTTTTTTCCTCTTTCATTTTTTGTTTAATTTTTTTAAAAGGGTGCTAGATGTCCTACATGATATCTCTTTCAATTCTCCTTTATTTTGTGCACCTTTCCTGCTTTTCTATTTTGATTTGTGAACCTTTTGTTGCAGCTAAATGAGTCAGCAGAGATGAGATGTTAATGGATCTCATTGGACTTCAGTCAACATTGTTATGAAATAAAAGGAGCCAGTATGCTTTAATGGTACACTCCATCACAGAAAAAGCTCTGCTCCCAGGCTCCCATCATTGAACAAGTCCTTATATTCTGAAAGGGTATTATTAGACAAACCTGGGATTTTGGCACAATCTGATCTCCACAATGTCTGTTTTGCCCTGGGGGTCTCCCGGTGCCTTGTGTCCTTACACTACAACTTTCGCTGGCTTCCCTTCCACCTCAAACACGCCTCCATTTTCATATCTAACCCATTAGACTTTTCTCTCTTTATTCTTCTCTGTTCAAAACTGATCTGTTGTGGGCCTTGTTTCTTAAGAAGCTTTTGTTAAATAATTGTTACAATGGAAAAGATCTCATATTAATTGAAAGTGTGTGGATACTATATGCTGACTGAGAACACTTCTTTTCCTAGAGATATTTGCCTTAGGCAGGCATCTCCCCTTTATATTTAATATTAAAAAAACAATTCCTATCTAATAGTGGGAATTTCAGACAAAATGGCAGGTAAGTGGCTGGAATTTCTTTCGATCAGAGCAGATTATCTGCTACACACCTTGCAGGGGGAACACCTATTCTGCCTGGAGATAAGTCTTGCCCAACTTGATATTTTATGAACATTCTCACTTTTTTTTAAATAAAGGGGGCTAGGGGCTGAAAAGATTTACTCAGCAGACTGAACAGAAGGAAACTTTAAATTAGAATATTTAGATAATAAATTAAATATATCATTTATAATATTTCAATTTGGTATTTTCCTAGCAATTTCTTAAGCAAATATGATTTTTAAATATATCATATTTGGTTACAAAATTATCCCTAATTGCTAGAGAGACAACAATCTTACTTTTGTGATATTTATACGTACCTGCTGGGTATTATCCCTATAATGGGGCATCCAATTTGAAAAGATTGGGCAAAATTTGTCCCTGTTTTACCTGAAGGGATCAGTGACACCATGTTGGGCCTAAAAGGCATGCAGGTCAGCTTCAACTCATTGGCCACTATTGAGGAGGAAAGAATTGCCATGTACTTCCTCTATGCAGGCCAAGGTGACATTGGTGCAATCACTAATTCATTTTGCTGTACTTGCATTGATACCTTGCATCAAACGGAAAGGTCAGTTAGAAAAAGGATAAAGATAAAGCCACCTGGCTTTCCAAGGTAGATCCTAATGGTCTATGATCTTTGTTCAGGTAGAAGACAACAGGAACGTGGGGACATCATTGAGGTCAAATACTACAGGTTAATACCATCCTGCTCCTTGGAATTCTGTTGGTAAGTAGACTTAATTAAACTCTGCATGAGATAAATTGAACAAATTTGGCCCCAGCCTCTGTTGGTCAGATTAATCAAAGTGGTTGATAGCGTCAGCTACTAATGGAAAATTTTTCTAGATGCCAGGATGGTATAAAAACAATGGATGCATATATTTCAGAGATAATTTTCTATAAGTCTCTTATATTTCTGCATGTGTGATGAGCAAACACACTGATTGTGTTCTGGATTATCTTTTTAATAGTGAACTGCTTTGAAAAATAGAGCTGGTATCTCCCTCCAGAAAGAACCGGTTTGTTACTGCCTTGGAAATAGAGTGTTTCCCTCTGGAGCAAAGAGTAGCAATGCTTCCTGCCTAATGTTACAAAGATAACGTGTCCCTCTGGGGCTAATGGTGGATTTACTTAATGTCCTTTATAAAAGATTTGCTGTCCCTAAGCTAAGGATTCTTCTAAAATGCAACCCACTGTGTGTGCACAGGTCACTTGGCCCTCTTTTCATCACCCTATGGGAAATAGGGCTTAGGAAGCCAGCACAAGAAATGTTGGTATTCTCACTAGGACTGTTGTTGTGAGTAATAAAGTCTTTTGTTTTTGGCTCAGGAGTGTCATGGCTTCTGCCAGTATCTACAGAGCTGTGGCAGGTTAACTTGTTAGCTTGTAAATAGGGTGAAATCACAGCTCCTTTACAGTTCTTGATACACTCCCAGCCCCCAATGGAATAATACAGGATTATCTTCTTCCAGCAAACCACAGTCATGTGGAAGATCATGTATTAGTATTTCTTATAAGTTGTGGCTTATTTACTTGCTATCAAGGAATATTCAGTATGGATGGGATCTTAGAAACCATCCCTCATTCAACAGATGAGAAAAATTGAAACAGGTTTGTTTACCTAAAATAATGTAGTTACTTAATGGCAGAATTTTAGCAGGTACTGAGTTTTTCTAATTCCCTATTGGTGCTCTTCCCAGTATATTCCACTGCATATAATAAAATAAAACTCCAAAGTCTACTTTAGTCTCAAATAAATATCTGATAGGTAAGTTTTGGTGAATAAAATATGATAATGGGGAATAAATATTGCCTATCCCCTATTATGATGGGGTAATAGGTTGGCATAGGCCTTGGGTTGGATCTAGCAATGATTTTCAAATCCTAGAAGGGACCACTTTTGACAAGGCACATTTTCCTCTTGGCTAGCTGCAGCAACATTTGCAAATGCTCTGAAGTATTTTTTGGATGTTAAATATGTCATATGCATGGACAACAGGAATTAGCACTTTCTGCATTCATCCAAAATATAGGATTAGTTTCAGCCATCTTTTACACTCTTGGGGAAATCTTCCTTAAAGTGACAATAATTTAACCTCATTTCTCATTTTCTTTTGAGCCTCCACACTCTTATCTTTGAAAGCCAATAGCTTATTTTATGTTTTCTCCTCTTGGTTACTATGCTCCTCAGAATAGGGTATGTTATATACTATGTAACAAACAACCTACAAATCTCAGAGGCTTAAAATGAATTTCATTTCTTACCCATGCTACATTTCCACTGTACATCTTCTGGAGGGTTTTTCCTGCTTTATCCCCACTCTGGGACTCAGGCTGAGTGAGCCCTACACCTTGAACATTGTATATTGTCACGGCATCAGCCCTTGCAACATTTGTCTTGAAGTAATGGTTGCTGCCACTCGAATTTTACCTGCCAAAGTCTGTATCATGGTCACACCCAACTTAAGGGGAGAGGGAAGTGCAAAGCCATCATGTGGCAGGGTGAAGCAGCAGAACTATGTGGTGATCATGCTAATGACAACTACAGTTATATTGACGTTGACCAAAATGTTTGCTTAAGGTTTTGGCTGAACGTCCCCTCTCATTCCACAGCTTCACCTCCTATTTGAGCTATTCTCCTTATTTACATTAATGACCTTTTTCCTTAAGCTAAAATGTTTCAATGCATTGCAAGGGAGCATTATTGCATGATGTAATGTATGAGACGTTTGCTTAAATATTTTTAAAAAGTGATGTCAGAGGTAAAAGGAAAGTTAGAAAGAGGACTGAAGGCAAGCAAAAGAAAAGGGTGATTGGAGAGGGAATTAAAAGAGAAACAGAATTAAAAAAAGGAAGAAGAAAGAAAGAGAAAAGTGTTCGAGAGGAGAATATATTGAAAAGAAAGAAAGCCGGTGGGAAATGAACACTGAAAGCAAAACTTGCACATTTCAACACTCTTATAACTCCCTGGGAAAAAGAGGTATGAAAACCTATAAGACATTATTTAAATCTTATGATGTTGTGCCCTAGGGCTGAAATGAAGTCCTGGGCTCATCATCTTCAGTTCCCTGCTGATTTAAAGAGAAAAAAAAAAAAAAAATATATATATATATATATATATATATTTAAGTGGCAATTGAACAAAAGTTCTGAATCTCAAAGTAACTAATGAAAACACACACACAAATTCTTCAGATTCCTCCTTTTCCCTAGGGCTCACTTTTTCTTAGAAGGAAAAAAATGTGAGAACCCGACTGAGATCTGATTTTTTCTCCCAACTCAACAGAAAAAGAGGTAGAACATTGCCAGCCCCAAACTTCAAATACCAAGTGACCAAAATGACACTTTAATAAGTGGAAGAATTCTTGAATATAGTCTTCAGTTGCAAGGTTTTCTTCTCTATTTATGTCTTTTTGGCTCAATGGATGATTTTTTAGGGATGTGTGTGTTTGTGTGTGTGTGTGTGTGTGTGTGTGAGAGAGAGAGAGAGAGAGAGAGAAAGAGAGATTGAGAGAGAGCGAATTAATGATTAGTGATATGCCTGTGCCTGCTGACACCTACTCATGCAAGCCAAATTAGACACAATGGGAGTATATTTACACCATGGAAATCATAATGCCACACATACAAATCAGGTTTGTTGGTCGTTTTCCAGAGAGTTTGTTATCCCAGGGAGAAATAGATCAGAGAATAAAAAGAAAGGAGGAAAAAGAAAGAATCTATGTAAAGAAAAAGAGGGAAAATCTAAGAAAGAGAAAGAAAAAAGGAGTGGGTTTGGATTTGAAAGAAGAATAAACCTTAAGCTGTCCTAAATTTTAGCCTACTTTTACTTTAAAAGTAAAGGGGTTTGGAGCCAACATGGTAGCACACCCCTGTAATGCCAGTACTTTGAGAGGCTGAGGCAGGAGGATCTCTTGAGGCCAGGAGTTTGAGAAAAGCCTGGGCAACATGGCAAGACCTCATCTCTACAAAAAATGCAAAAATTAGCAGGGTGCGCTGGCACATGCCTGTAGTCCCAGCTACTTGGGAGATTGGGGCACAAGGATTGCTTGAGCCCAGGAGTTCAAGGTTGCAATGAACTATGATTGTGCCACTGCACCAAGGCCTGTGCAACAGAGCAAGACCCTATCTCAAGAAAGAACAACAACAAAAAAAGTAAAGGGGTTTTGTTTTTGTATTGTTTCTATAATTGGCTCTATGAACAACTTTCAATGACCCCCTATAGATTTTTTTATAATCTTCTCTTTTTAACTACTTGACATTTTGAGGTCTTACCCAGAAATGGTGGAGTTTTTGCAAAACAAAGAAGCTGAGATTCTGAAGGCCCCTGGGCAGACTTCCTGATGCCAAGATTCACCATCCCCCATAACCTGTCCCCAATGTATGTAGCTCCTTCTTAGTTACACCACAACCTGCCCCAAGGCACATGGCCTCTTCTATACAATCCCCATTAGTCGGGGAGACAGAATTGAGGCAACTTCTCCCTTTTTTTCCCTTCTCCCGACAAGATACCTTTTATATTAAAAATCCCTTTCTTCCTTGGCAATCCTCATTGTCTCAATGATTGGATCTTTGTGGTTTCAACAACATTTTGATCTGGAAGTTTTTAGTTTTGCATTTCTCTTTAAACAGTTGTAGGAAAATGAGAGGCAAAGAACTATCCATGCGCCTTCCTGAGAGATAGTCCTAGTCCTCTGCTGGTACTGAGTGAACCTGGAAGGATGAAACACAGGCAGGCAAACACTCTCTGCTACAGATGCATTCTCCTGGTCTGGCTGAGAATTAGAATGAACAGTCCTCTCACCTGAAAGGCAAGCAGATTGCTCACTCAGTCTGATTTTAGGAGAATTGGAGTACAAATTCAGTAATGCTTAGAACCCCACCAGGGAAGCTTCTATTCTTTAAAGATTTGATCTCTGTATTTAAAATGCAAAATCTCTGACTCATTAACACTTTAAACATTTACATCTAAGTTTGAATGAGCAGCTGATGTTTTTTATAGATGGGGGGAAAAATACTAAAAGATCCAAATGCAAAATTTGTTCATTTTTTCCCCCTAGGCTGTTTAGATGCCCCCACATATAAATATCAAAAGATAGCAAAAGGAGAGAAAATATTAAAAAATGCATACAGGAAGGTGTTCATTTCACTATTAAAATTACATCAGTAACAATGACAGAACAAATTGTAGGTTACTGCTTTGTTTTGTTCTGTTCTGTTTTTTCTTTCTATAGGCTAAGGGAATTTATTAAGGCCTAGATGGAGAGCAACACAGCCTTCTCAAGGATGTGTATGTTTTCCTGTATCTTCATTAGTTGGGCTCATTGCAGTTTCACATCATAGGTGGAAACACCATAAAATAACAACTCAATAGCAGAGAGAACTGTAGCCAGCTCCATGAACCCCTATATGTTTTTTTTTTAATCCTCTCCCTTAACTAACTACTTGATCCTTTGAATTGTTTCCCAGAAATGATAGACGCAAATTCCTGGCCTCAAGTGATCCTCCTGCCTTAGCCTCCTAAATTCTGGGATTATAGGCATGAGCCATCGCATTCAGCCTGAAATGATGAAATTTCTACAAGACAAAGGGGTTGAGATTCTGAAGTCCCCAGGAAAGACTCCCTGATTCCAAGATTCCCCATCTCCCACAACCTGCCCCCAGTGCATGTAGCCTCTTGTGAGATACACCAAAACCTGCTCCAAAACTTTTGGGCCCTCATTTAAAAGCCCATGATATCTCTTAGTTGGAGAGACAGATTTGAGGCATCCATTGTATTAAAAATTCCTTTCTTCCTTGGCAGTCCTCCTTAACTCAATAATTGGAGTTTTGTGCGGTAAGCAAATGGACCTAGACTGAAACTCCCTTGTAGCTTCGACCAAAAAAACAGCCTGAAAATTCCTACAGTGGGAGCCCCAATTTCCAAGGAGGCCAGAGGACTTCTAGAGTTCTGAAATGCTAAAGTTCTCTTGCCACTTTGGAGAAAAGGTGACAGGTACTCCAGGGCCTGCATCCTGGAATTGGTCTTTGTGTTCATCAGCTTGAAAGGGGAGAACAAAGAAGGCCAGAGACATTGTAGCTGGCCATTTGGACCAGAACAAAAGGACCAATGCATACTGCTATGGATTCAAGTGATAAGATATGATCTCCAAACAAAACAGAGCTTTTCTCTGGTTATAAGATCCCTCCCTCACAAAATGAGCAGATCTCAAATCTCATTTTCAATTCGAGCATTTTGGTTATCATAGGATGAGAACTCAGAAAAAGTGGTGTGTGACTATCAGAAATTCTGGGGTTAGAGCCACTGCTATTGTGTTGCAGTGCTTTAGAATTATATGGAGGGACCCTGAAAGTTCCATTCCCTTGCCTCCAGGCTAGGCAGGTGAGCATCAAACCAAAAACAAACAAAACGAATAGATTTCATCTCTTTCCCCCCTAACCTATATCAATGTTTAATAACTTTCATACACATTTTTACATTTTCTTTTCTGTTTTCTTCTCATTTCAGAAGCACAGTGTTTTCTTTGCTATTGTTTGGGGAGGTGTAGAAACCTGAACATTCTTGATGCACAGATTGTGTGTGACTGTGTGTCTGTGTGTTTGTTTTTCCAGTAAGTATATTTAAGGGAGGTAGTAACCCACACAAAGTCTAGAATAATACTGGACACATATAAGAAGATCATCAGTTAGCTACTGACCAAACCGTTGAACCTGAACCCACTTGTTTTGATGGTCGTTTTGAGTTTGGCTACAGCAATCTTCATCTCCCCACCCTATCCAGGCTTCTTCTGCATCTTCTTCCTCCATATAGGCACATACACTCAAAAATATTTTCCTCTTTAAATCTTAACAATTCCTAAAGGCCTCTCTCAGACTCTACTCTGTAATGAAAGCATCCCTGGGCATTCTGTCTTTCCTCGAACTCTCCTGGAGTACATTCTCTTAGGACTAATTGGCCATCTATACTCTGCCTTGAGCTGCAATTTGATGCTGTCTCCAGTAGGTCTTATTTCTTTATTTATATATGTGAAATTCAGGAATACACACCACGGTTTATCTCTGTACCCATCCCCAGGGCCTAGTCCAGCCTTACGTTTATAGTTGGCTTGTAATGAGTATTTGTTGAAAGAATAAAGGAAAGAATCAATTCATCACTCAGGAAATCAGGTCTTTAGCTGAGTGGCAGTGGGTTACTATTTCAACAATAAAATAATTGTCTTTCACACAATCTTTAGTGGAGAGAATATGCAATCTCTGTGTGATTAGGGAAGTCTTTCTCTCACTTGATTACCTATTTTAAGTGAAATTTCATCGTTTCTTGAAGTTTTCAGCTCAGATTAGATCAAATTAATTTGGCTCCTTGATTTACACACCTATTAGGTTCTTCCCCTGCAATGGATATTATGTATACAAAGAAAAATGCCAAAGTCTTTGCCTTCAAAGAATTCATATTGTAATGTAAAGGACAGAGAAAAAAGTAGCGCAATACTACAAGGATATTTTTTTAAAAAGGCATGTGAAACATGCTGCTGGACACAGAAAAAGGAACATTCTCCAGGATCTGACTTGGAATAGGCCAGGGGAGGACTCAGATAGAAGGGATTAACTGTTTAGTTTATCTTCTTTACGTGCACATAAATGGCACCTTATAAAAATCAATCCATATATATTAAATAAAATATACGTTATTTAATGAAATAATTAAAATTCTGTATTCTTGGATGGTGATTGCCTAATTTTTATTTATTTTTCAAATATGTAGCCCAATGTATAAAATAATGAAAGTAGAAATATTCTGGTTAGGTTAGGAGGAAGGGACTCATTCCCCTCCCTTCCTTTTTTTTTTTTTTTTTTTTTTTTTTTTGGCCAGATCATAGAAAGAGATCTAAAAACACAATTTAAAGCTCATGATCAAAGACTTAGAGTGAACATTAAAAATTCTATTAAATCCTGAAGACTAAATAGTTGAAGTTAGAGTATGCCTTTGCAATCTTGAAGTACATAATTTAAGAACTAATATACACCCCCATGTATTAGAAGACTTAAATAAAGTTTAAAAGTAATAAAATATATAGAGAAAATATATTTGATTATTAAAAAATAGAGGAAAAAATCTCATAATCCCAAGAGTTGGTATAAAGTAAATGGTGAATGTAAAATAAATTTGAATAGTTTAAGATTGCAATCCCCACCCCCGAGGCCTCAGATCAGTATCTATCCATGGCCTGTTAGGAACCAGGACACACAGCAGGAGGTGAGCAGTGAGTAAGCAAGCAAAGCTTCATCTATATTTACACCTGCTCCCCATCTCCGGCATCACCACATAAGCTCCGCCTCCTGTCAGATCAGCAGCGGCATTAGATTCTCATAGTAGCACAAACCCTACTGTAAATGGCATGCAAGGGATCTAGGTTGTGTGCTCCTTATGAGAATTCATCCTCTCCCCCCACACCCCACCCCCAGGGTCCAAAGAAAAATTGTCTTCCATGAAACCAGTCCTTGGTGCCAAAAAGCTTGGGGACCACTGGTTTAAGAGACTGGAAGATGATAGCACTAACATAGATCATCAAGGAACATCTCCACAAGAACACCCCTCCAAATTTTAAGAGGTGGATGCCAAGAACAACAATCATTTCCCAGAATAGAGGCATGATTTTCATCAGTCATGGCTCAAGACTCAATGAATCATGTGGCTGACTTGGAAACATTTTCTATGTTCCTAAATGTGAATAAATTGAGGAATTAATATTATGGTGATGTCAACCTAAATTAACCAAAAGGGTTAGAGTCTAGTTTAAAAAGAGTTTATTCAAGCACAAATTTTGAGGATGAGCCGCTCAAAAAGCACAGATTCCACAGAAAGGAAGTCAGTATTACAAAGTGTAGAAGTTCAAAATCATTTATATACACAAGGTTTAGGGAAGTTTAACAGAATTTCAGCATCTTTCTACGTAAGGCTTACTGCGTAGTTCCAATAATGTGATTTCTTTTGGGAAAAGTATATTTAACATTCCACAGTGATGATGTAACAGTCATAGGGTCTTGGGTGACATTCTGATCTGAGTTAGGTATGGGGTAATAAAGGAGGCAGTTAATCTATAACAAAGATTAGGGATTAGAAGGGGATGGAGTCTAGTCTCTGGTCTCTCCCAGTCATTTACAGAATAAGAACAATGAGGAAGAGAGTTAATTTATAATCCAAGAAGCAGAATTGCAAACATGCTATATGATTCTGTCTCCAGGGCTTAACTTCCCCCTTGGCATTGAAGGAGCTCAGGGAATTTGACCCCAAAATATGACTCCCTTATCTAAAGAGTATTTTGAATTAAAGGTCTTTATAGATCAACAGGTGCTGAGAAGGGCTTTCCCTCTATCTTCATAAAAACCAGACAGACCCATTAAGAAAAACAGTTGTCTTTCCTTCCCTTCCCTGTTATCTCAAAATATTACAGGAAAGAAGATCAATAATACAGCCACTCCTGGGCTAACACATTTTAAAGATAATACCTGTCTCTCAGGTTAATTAATTTTCTAAGACAATCATTTACAAGTCAATCTATTTTCCCCATCCATTCATTCTCCCAAGTATCTATTAATCCTCCCTAGTAGTCATTTATTGCCCCTAAACAGAATTATTAATACATATATTCCTTATCTCCTCCTCCCCTCTAAAATGAGGGTATATAACTTCTAGATCCCATTGGGATATTGCTATTCTTCCTGTGTTCACTATAAATAGATGAATAATCTATTTCTCTTATAAATTTGCCTTATTGTGAGTTGGTCTTTCCGTGAACCTTCTGGGGTAAAGGCAAATTTTCCCTCCCCCTCCACAGCACAATAAATTTAGAGAGTCCTGAAATTTTACTTCCTTTTACAATGGGTAGAAACATTGGCATTTTTTTTTTACCCCCAACTGACATTTTCTCTTTTTCTGCATGCTACTATTTTAAATGAAGATGCCTTTTCCTATTGAGTTTACTGTGACCACAGAGTCAATCATAGTGTGAGCATATTTAAGTCACACATTCCTTTTTGTTCTTGTCCTCACAGACCCTCCTTGGGTCATAACTTCAAGGTTATAGATGAATAGGCCAACCTGGATTGGATCTGCACACAATTCATAAGGTTTGTAACAGTGGAAGGGAGGCTTAGCATGACTAGCTCCATTTTGCTTCTGATCCCCTACAGTAATATCCTTCAGGTTAAAGCCTTCTGCTTAGCTCTGCATGTAGGCCAGATAGTTATAGGAAGAATTAACTCCAGAAGAAAGATAGTAACTGTCCCTTTCCCAAAACTAACTCCTGGGGAGATAAGGAAAGTATTCGTGTGAGTAACAATACTATTTTAAAGATGTATAGGAACATCAAGATCTGACCTATGTCACCCAAGGTTAACTGACCAAGAACAAAATAGTTTTGTTAGGTAGATAGCAAGGGATTACAGGTCTCCTAGGGACGAAAGTGGGTGCTATGGCTCCCATCTTGGTCCTGCTTCACCCTAATCTCCCCAGCGACTACCATACCTGGGGAGGAGGGAAAACCCTAAGAATTGGCTTATCAACTTAGTGTACCAGCTGCAGAAGAATGCAGAGGACTCTTGAGCCCACAGGCCAAGCAGCATAGGTACCATAGAGTCCCGAAATTGAACTAGAACAATCCGAATGTGTAGTTACGACTCATGCAACTCCCAACTCTCCAATCAGAGTGGTTCCATGGTGACATCTGAGCCACTAGGGAGGTCCCAATCTGGACACTATAAAACAAGATGCAGACCATAACCAAGTCCTTTTTTGCTCCCTTCCTTTGGCTCTCTGTTTGCTGCAACAGTGGGTTCAGTCGTCATCTGTAGCGTATGTACTGTGTCCTTTAAACCTATATGTTGCTCTTGCTCTATAATCCTATCTTTCTTTCCTTAATAAACCTCATTTCCGTGCTTGCCTTACTTTGGTGTGTCTGGTCATTCTTCAGCTATGAGCACAGTAAGAACCGACATTTCAGACTAAAACCTGACAGTTTTATAACTTCCTTTCACCTCCACCCTTGCTGACTCCGGATGTCTGCAGTCCTCCGTTACCTCTTAAAACAGCCCTCCTCTTCTTCCTTCTCTTAACATAAAAGGAACCTAAAGTTCATGCTAACCTTAAATGGTTCTTTAGGACATTAGTCTGCCATCTTCTAGGTTTTCTGGCTTTCCAAATAAAAGGCACTTTCTTTGCCCCAACACCTTCTCTCTTGACTTATTGGCTATCTTGCAGCAAGTGATATGAGCTTGGGCTCGGTTACAGGTTCAAAAGGAAAGAGAGTTGGCTCTGCCTTTTACTGAAACTATGAAACCAGCCATATTCATCCGAAGGAAGTGTGTGCTTGAGATTTTGCTCCATTGTGCTGTAATTAATGACTCGGGGAGAAAGGCATCAAGATGTTGGTTTGAAACTGCAAATTACTAGGAACAACTGCCTGTTTTATATTCTTCTATTTACAAATTGTGTGTGGGAAAACAATAACAACCTGCAAGGAATCTTGAAAAAGAAACCGAGTGACAGAGGAGAGCATTGTTCTCTGTATTGCCACACATCCACAGGCTGTTGAAGTGAAAGAACTTAGATTTTTTTTTTTCCTTTTTTGTTTGTTTTTGTGTTTTCTCCTTTGGGCCTTCTGCAAGTGAACCAGTCTAAATTGGTTTAATCAATCAATAGGAATCTGCAGTTCTATGCTAAGTGCAATGAGAGATAGTAAAAGACTATACAATACAAAGAGGTATTTTTTGATATTGAGACATTATAAGGAGGCAGGATTCCACTGTTCCTTTGATCAATGTCTCAGACACCTCCTAGGGGGTGAATACCAGCCACGTCCTCATTTCCACATACTCAGACATTGGCTACCAAAGGGGAAAGATTTATTCCTGGTCAGTCATTCTAATTTGAGATCTTTAGACTTACAGAGATAAGTGATAAAGGTCCATAAGTCATCTGTAATATTATTGATTTAAAAAAGCCTTTTTCAGGTAACTAAGAAAAACTTGCTCACACTTAGATCAAGTGTCAGGTTTCTTTGCCTTGTGTAAAGTAACAACTGATTGGACCAATTGGTTGAAGTGAGTTACCTTGTGCTGATCAGAAAATTTGGAAAGTATACACTTAATGATTAGTAAAAATATTAAAGAGTTCACTGTTAAATAAAATTATTTAAGACATAGGGTTCTCAAGGGAAAAGTTGTGTGTGTATTGTTTGGACTCACAAAATAATATCTCAAAACATGGCACTTTGTCAAGCTGAACTAAAGCAACCCCAGGGTCTCTCTGACTTTTCCCTATTTCCTCTTGTCTCTCAACCTTCTGTCACTCCCAAAACACAGGATGAGATTTTTCTCTGATATTCCTTTATCTACTTTTAGGTTGGACCCACCAAAGAGAACACAATTGCCTTCCATCCACTGGCTGAAACCTCATTCTCTATCACAGAAAATAAGACAAGAATGCAACCATACCTAGACAGACTTTTTCCATAAGATAATGTCTGCCTCCCAGGTGCATTCAAATTCCAAAGAGAATCATTTACAAGTTAATTTCCGTCTTCTGGGCCCATTTGTTCCCCTAAAGCCATTTACTACCTCTCTAAATTGCTAAACTCCCATCTCCCCTTCTTCTATGAAGACAAGTGTATAAATATCTAGACCTCACTTTGTTATTGGGTCATAATTCCCCTGTAATTCCCTCATGCTTACACACATTAAACATTTTGTATACTTTTATTAATCTGCCTATTGTTGACTCATTTCATCCAAACTTTAGAAGGTAGAGGAGAAGTTTCCTCTTGGCCCCTCCAATATGTAGACTGGAAACCCAAACCCTAAGTGCATCCTCTTCCATATGAAACTCATCATACCATTTCCCCCGGTCTCCATTTCAGACATGGATTTAAATTTTCTCCCCTGCTCAATTAGTATTTGTAGATGAGAAAGTAAGGCAGCTCAAAGCAGTCTGGAATGTGAGACATGCAAAAATTTTCAGGCACAGAGAGACCTGAGTATGAGACTTCAGTCACATTCCCCACCCCGACACCAGATACCAATGCCTGGGGTAATCGTTCAAAGGCATTTTGTTTTCTTTCCTTCCCTGTATTTTCCAGACTAGCTGATACATTTTTTAAATGTTACCTCAATGTGACCCTCACCCATTATCTTCTTGTTCCTAAAATTTGTGATACAAACAACAATGTACAGCCAATCATATGTTATTTTAATGAACCAACATAAATTCTTGGTAAACAATTTAGGAACATCCTCCTAACTTCTTTTACTTCACTTGCCTGCTGCTAATCACAGCATTTATTCAGAGCAATTTGAACCTGTGACTCCTGGGCTACTGTCCTCAACCATGGTCCAGATAAACTCTCTACTTATATTAATTTTGCCTCAATTTCTTCCTTTAGGTCAACATAGATTATATTTTTATATTTAGTATGACTGAACAACAAAGGTCACTCAGACTCAGGTCATAAGATGATTGGTAAATATGGCAAATACTAGGATATTTCCATCTTTTTATCTGGGAGTCAAAAGACATTGTGTCCAGATAATTCCTCATTTCCAAGTAACAGGAATTCCGGCTGTCAAAGCATTTCCTTGGAAGTTTGATTAGTGTTAATCAGTATACCAGGATACACTTAACTATTAATTAAATGAAATGATTAGTTTAAATCATGTATGCCTGAGAATGTAGGACAAGACTTGTACTCATGTTAACTCCAGTGAAAATAGAAGAAAGGTAACTTTATGCTTGACTTAACCAACCTGTTTGCACATTGGCTTGCACTTCCATATGGCTCAAAAGAATGTAAGTACTAATTACGTTCTCAAGGTCAAATGTGTTGTTGCTTCTATAACTGAATGCATATTTCCCATCCCTTCCCTATATATGCTCTCCGCCTCACTTCCCACTTCATAGAGCTCCATTGCTTTAAAAAGCATCTATATGTTGTGATTCCTCAATTCATGTCTTACGCTCTCTTTGCAGAACACCAAATATGACCATTTCACTGCATCTTTGACCTCTCCATATGTAAATCTATAAAGCATCTGTGCTTAGTGTGGCTAAAACAAGACTACTGATAATAGCTCTTCCCACCCCAATCAAAACCACTTCATCCCCAGTCTCAAGCTCCATCTGAATACATGTTATTCTAATTCTATTCTATATTAGGGTGCTTACCTGGGCTGTTCTCTCTGTCTAGAATGCTCTTCCTCCTGATGTTTGCATGGCTGGTTTCTTCTTGGCACTGTCAAGGAATAACTCGATGATAATTAGTTGAAGGATAGTTGAATATTCACTTATTTGTGAGGGAGCTCAATCCTGTATTGACTGTCTCCCCAAACAGAGATAAAGTTTGAGTTTATAAAAGTAAAAACTGCAGATTGTCTATGGAACAGAGTTCTGTGCTTGTTTGTGTAGGGGAAAAGAGAAGCTTCCCCTTCACCCTTGGAAGGTTCACTGAAAAATTAACTCACAAAAATGCAGATTAATAAGAGAAAAGGGAAACAAATTTATTACTACTGTGTACATGGGGAGAATCACAGAGTGATTCTCAATATCCCAGTGGGGTACAGATGTTTATATACCCTACTTCTTAGGGAAAAGGGAGATGGGAAAGTATGGATGATTTTAGGGGGATAGTAAATTGCTTTTAGGTGAATTCAGCTGACTTAAAGAACATATAGTAGTTTCGGACAAAGTCTTTTGGCCCGCAGAGTGGACAATAGTTTGTGACAAAAGTCTGTCCAGGTCTGATGACAGACTTTAGTCTTTCTTCCTGCAGTATGGTTTCAGATAATGAAATATCAGGGAAAGGACCAGAGGTCACTGTTTTCTTCTTTGGTAGGTCCAGATTTTAGGCAAATAAGGGAATTTCAGAGAACAACTTCATCCTGTGTTTTGAGAGAGACAGAGGATAGACAGACAGTGTGGGGGATTGGTCAGAGAGAACTTGAGGGTTCTTTTTCAGTTCAGCATATACAAAGCATCATATTTTGAGGTATTGGTTTCTGAGCCCCAACATTTGCCATTTATTGGTCTGTTTTTGTTTTTGCTTTTGCTTTTGGTTTCCTTGGGGTAAGCTGATTGAGTGAAGGCCACTTAGGGGTCAGTTTGCCCTTGAGTAGGTGAACAGAGTTGTCAGAGAAGGTACTTTTTTTTTTTTTAGGGTTTTTGAGAAGGCTTGAGATTCTGTTAGGTAGATAGTGAGGGATTCCAGGTCTCCTAGGGACAAAAGTGGGTGCTGTTAACTTGGTGCAATTGCCCCACCTGCGAAGGAGGACAAGGGTGGGACCCAGGCCCCCATCTTGATCCTGTTCCATCCTAATCCTCTCCCGAGTGACTGCTGTACCTGGGAGAGGAGGGAATACCTTATAAATTGGCCAGTCATAATGTGTCAGCTGCAAAGGAATGCGGAGGCCTCTCTAGCCCACGGGCCAAGCCTCATAGATACCGTAGAGTCTGGAAGTGACCTAGAACAGCCTACATGCATAGTAAGACTCAGTTTGTGCAACTCCCAACTGTCCAATCAAAGTGGTTCCATGGTGATGTCTGAGCCACTAGGGAGGTCCCAATCTGGGCACTATAAAATAAGATGCAGACCATAACCAGGCCCTTTTGAGACCTTCCTTTTGCTCCCCCTTTGGTGTGATAATGGGTCTGGTCATTATCTGTGGCGTATGTATCATGCTTTTTAAACCTATATCTTGCTCTTGCCCTATAATCCTATTTTTCTCTCCTCAATAAACCTCATTTTTCTGCTTGCCTAACTTTGGTGTATCTGGTCATTCTTTGACCATGAGCGTGCTAAGAACTGACATTTCAGATTGAAACCTGACAATTTCGGATATTGTATTATATGTTTGAGTATGGACAACTTATTTTGGTCAATACCTACACCTTACTTAAGCCAGATCCACACCATTTCCTTTCATTATATTTTATCATCATTAATATCAGAGCTCATGTCATTCTCTGGGACAGACCTTCCCTGAGCAATCAGCAATGGTAGCCACACATTTCATCTCCTTCACATCTCCTCATTTAATTGTCCTTACAGGACATAACTTTAACTGACTTTTAAAATGTTATTTTACCATTGATTTAAATACCATTCCCTCTTTCCTCATGAAATGCATATTCCAAGAAAGCTGAGCTATTTTCTCCTCCAAGAACAATGCCTGTCTGTGACAGAAGAGATGTTCAATAAATATTTGTTGAAAAAATGATTAATTTTTTAAATGACTAATAAGTTTCCAAACCAAACCAAACTTAAAACTGAGTGCTGAAGGAGTGCAGGGAACTTCACCCCAAAATATGGCTTCCTGGTATAATGAATATTTTGAATTAAAGGACCTTGGAGATCAACAGATCCTGGAAGAGACTTTTCCCCTATCTACATCAATACTGGAGGGACCCACCAAGAAGCACAATTATTTTTCCTTCCCCTCCCTGTTATCTTATTATCTATTGAGAAAAGTAGACCAAGAATGGAACCACACCTGAACAGACTCTTTCACAAGATAATATCTGTCTCTCAGGCTCATTCAATTTCCAAAGAGAGCATTTCCAAGTTAATTTCTGTTCTCCATCCATTCATTCTCCCTAGTAATCACTTATTGCCTTTCAACAGAATTACCTATATTCCCCATCTCCCCTCTCCCTTCTGAAATAGGGCTATATAAGTATCTGGGCCCCATTGGGATATGGTAATCACTCTGATTTTCCTCCATGCAAGCTAATACATTTATGCGTCTTTTCTCCTATTAATCTGTCTTTTGTGAGTTGATTTTTCAGAGGGCAAAGGGGAAGTTTTCCCTTGGCCCCTCAGTGCCAATTCTGTTAGCACTTCATCCTATGCCCAACCCCTACGTGAACCCAAGGCACTATACTTTCTTCACCATTCTCGGAATTATATAGAGACATCCAGTCCCCGCTACTTTGTTCAATCTGTCCACCCAGCCTGCGCACCCTAACATAATTTTTCTTATAACTATGCCAGGAAAATTTAAATATACACTTTTAGTGCTAAAGTATCGATAACTACAGATGTGTACAGAGCAAACTTTAAATATCTTCTCATTTAAACACCAAACTCATACAAATCTCAACAGAGGAAAGCACTGTTAACAATTTGGCTTTCAGACTTTTTTTCAAATGAATACTTACTTTTCTCATCAATGTCTTTCCCTCTCAAGTCTATCTTCCTAGGAAAACTTCCTTGATCCCTCAGAGCAATCTAGCTGTTCCTCTAACACATTCTTTTGACTCAATGGAATATAGTCATGAACTGAAAATTAACTTTTCATCTAAAAAGGTCATTTCATCCCTGCAAATGTTGAAACTCCACTAGAGGCAGGATAATTCCTTCTACTCTGAATTTTCCACTGTCCTAGGCACAGTGGTTATATTTATATAAATAAAAGAAAGTTGATGTCTTTTAGAATACTTGTGAAATTTTTACAGAGAAAAACCAAAAGTGTAAAATAAAGTCTGGAAATCATAAAAAATCATATCCAACTAAGCCCACACTTATTATGCGCTTTTATTATCAACAATGCTTTAGACTCTGTGGGCCACTTTTCTCTAACAAAGAGGTGATTTAAAAAGTGTTTTTATATCCTTTCCAATACATGCTTAATAAATTTTTTTAAAAAAATGGAACTGAAATAAAAATGCTTCTTTTTAAAGTTTAAGAATTTTTATAATCAGACGATTTCTATATGGACTTTCATACCAAAAGCTCTGAATAGCCACCTCGGTACAACTTGCATTGCAGACATTGATTTTGTTAATTTCCTCTTTTAGAGAAGATCTGGTTAGTTTATTGTTGTTGTCTTTTTATTTTATTATTCTATTATTGGCTAAATCATCAGAGAAAATCTGTGAGTACATGAGAGAACTGGAGATTTATTCAATTTAATCAAAGTCTAAATAACTCGGAAGTCTGAAAGGATACATGCACACATATTTAAGATGACACACACACACACACACACACACACACAAAACACCATGCATGCTCTCTGTAAGTAGTGAAAAGAGTAACTGACATTTAGAAGACCTATGTTCTCATTCTAGCGTTTACTTACACTAACTGTTCTTGTGACTTGGGCAGAATCTCTGGAATCCTCACTTTTATAGTAGGAGAGACAGGCTATTCAGTTGTCTAGGTAGCTAACAATGTCCACACAAATTCAGTCAGTCTATATGTGTGCCTATCTGTATGAATTGTCCTGGTTTCTGAAGACACACTTACAGAGAACAGGTTTTGACTAAATACACTATTGTTACCTGACTATGCTGCAAAATCCCACGCTTGCTACTTATTTTCCTATCACTCACTTCAAAACCAGAAAAAGAACCTTTTTTTCCCTTTGACTCTTGGCATGACTGCTGGCGACAACCTACCGCTGAAGTGCTTGAGTAAATAGAGAATAGAAGATTTCTTAAACAAGTGAATTATTTAAATCTGCATATGCAATGAGATCTGTTAGGCAAAACTTCTGCTTATAAGACCCCCAGGCTCTTAGGAAGATATTTGATATGTAATTTCCTAAACTGCTTACTGTAGTTTTTGCATCTTATTGTTTATTTTGCACGAAATTGTATTGTCAGTAGGAATGTTCCCAGAGAGAGCTTTGATTGAAATATGCTTGGATGAGCATTAGGCTTTATTTTTTTTGTGCATGTAATAATATTAAATCTTCAAGTTATTGCTAGTTGGATATTTGCCAAGTTTGAATCAAAATGGTTTCTTTTCTTTTTTGTGTTTTCATTCTCTTTGGTTCCTTTAAATAATGCACATTTTCCCCTTAGTTAAGCAAAAAAGATGTAAAAGCAAATGAAATGTATTTAATTAGTAAACACAAGCATTTCTAATACAAGCCTGCCCCATTTCTGGTATAGGAAAGCATCCCCCAACTTCCTTTGTCCTTATAGTCTCATTTGTTTCTGGGTTTTCAAGTTTATGGCTACTGGCTTTAAAGTCAACTCACTTTGGCCTCAAGGAAAGTTTATATTCATCCCACATATTCAAGTCAATAGGTTAGCAGGTACCAAGCACTGGAGATGGGTACAGAATTGTGTTTTTCACTATAGCGAGCCATAAGACATAAGAAAAGACCTTGCTCCTCCTATCATAGTGAGCAGAAAAGGTTTTCCCACATGAAACCAGTTTTCTTTTTTTTCATCCTTTTTATTTTATTTTATTTTTTACATTCCAGAGAAGGCATGGGTCAACCCCCACAAGTGGAGGAGACCTAGCCTTTTTATTTTTAGTTGTCCAAGAGGAGAAACCAGTTTTCAAGTGCAAATGGCCAATCACAGCTGTGAAACTCATACTGTGAGAGATCTGATAGAGAGCTCCAGCATACACGTGTGCACACACACACAGGTGCTCCCACAGACAGAATGTGCGTTTAGAATGTAAGAATTCACACAAAAAATCTGAAACATTACAAATAGCCTGGCTTTTTTTCTCATCAATTTTTTGGTTTGGTTTGATTTTCTCCTCTCCTCTCCTTATTTCTTCTCCTTTGATTTGTCTTCTTTCCTTCTGATTCCCATCTCTCACTATTCCTCTGTCTCTTCATCTCTGTTCTTCTGTGCTTTTCTCTGTGTTTCTCTTCTTTTTCTCCTTTTAGAGAGATTTTCTAAAGTCACACTTTCTTAAGTTTCCATCTAGCCTCCTTCCTTTTTCTAACCAGTTCCTTGACTGACAAGAACTGAATTATACACGATGTCCTTCGCAGCCTATAAAAGGCTAATGTGGTAAAAACACAGTCCTTGGTGAGATTATAGTTCCAATGGTTTTAATGTAGACTGAAAACTTGGTGCCCATTTTTGGAGGTCCAAAAGGAAGTTGTGGAGAGTAGGATCTTTGCTGTTTTGTAAAGTATTTAATTTGAAGTCCAATTCAATTCTGGTATTTACGGCGTCTCTGTTCTATGGTAATTTATCTTTCTATATGTTTCCTTATTATTTCATAATTTATAGCTCATAATTAGACATTTAACTAGTCTATGATTTTGTCATGTGTCTTAGAGTCGACCTGATTCAATATCACAATAGAATATGTATTCTTTGGGAAAAGGGCTGATAGCTGCTTGGGTAATGACTAGGCCACATTTAGAAACCTAGTAAAAACTCATTTAATACTTTCTTAGTGGTTAAGTTATAGTTTATTAATGTCCTAATTATGAACATTTTCATTATATTGGTAGTATAGGGACAAACAGACTCAGGCAAAGTTATATAATCCTTTGCTATGGAGCCCCACATAGACACATAATTCTAAATAAAAAGAAAGTTCCCATCACTCTGTTCTTTTTCCATCTTTGACAATACAATAGCCTCTTTGTCTCTTCACCAGGAAGAGATAAAAAGTGACAACCATATTCATTTTCACAGGGACCTCCCTGTTTCTCACAGTCAAATCCCCTCTGTGAGAGTAGGTCAGTTTTCTAGACAACATGCAGTAAGAAAAGATATGTAAACTCAAACCTGCTTCTGCTGTGTAGGGAGTGGAGAGTTTTAAAAATCATTTCAAGGTAACTATACATTCGGTTGGCCATTGGAATTAAAATACTAATAAACAGAATGATGACTTAATTCAAATATTGTGCTGATTCCCTTTAGGTTTGGTAATTCGTGATAAAGCTTTTTCCCTGTTACCCTGGTAATTGAACACACTGGATCCAGGAATAAATGTAGGCCCAACTGTCCATCCAGCAACAAACCAGGAACAAATTAAGCCCCTGGCAATAATGATGCAGCTTACAAAGTAAATGTCCTTCATTTTGGGGGACAGCCTGATTTTTGGGGATAAGGAATCTGTGGCAATGTTTGTTATGTGTTTTCCACCCCCCACTATGAGCTTTAAGATTGCTCATTTGAGCTGTTCCAATGTTCTCATCTCCTTTTCCCTCATTACTTTGAGCCAAAGATTTATTGTTCCCTACTTTGGAGGGTGTTGCTTGCATCCAATTATGTTGGCTTAATTGTAGTTCATTCTTCCTCATATATTGTTGTGTGACCTCATGCTCACTTTATTGTAGGCTATTGCTGTCAGGCCTAATCCCTGGGAAGATGTAAGTACATTAGAATTCATTACAAAAAGAAAGAAAAACACAAATTGGGGTGGAAGAAAACTCACAAATGGGGAGGCAGCTTAACCTGCTGATACTTCCTTTAGAGACAGAAAAACAACACCCCCCCCTTCCCGGATAAAATAGTTCCCAATGCAGCCTTAATCCACATCTGCAACCCTGTCATCACCAGCATGACATTCTATCACAGAAAAGACTGGAGTTAAGCTAGGGCTAAGCTTAAAAAATGGTAATGTTTGTCTCCCTGAAATCTCCCATCCCCTTCTGTCCTTTTGTTTTGGGGCTTTCTTTCCATTCTCCCTACATCTCACCTCACCCCACCCTCTGTCACTTCTAGCTCCCATGATTAAAAACTTTTATTGGAGCCCCTTCCTCCATGACATCAAAACCTGATTTCAGGAAAGCATCAGAAACTCATTAACTCTGAGGTGATTACCTGAATCTGCTAAATAGGGTGGGCCTGCAGCGGAACTGCCAGCTAATTCAGTGTTTCTTTGACTTGAGCACGAATTGCAATCACCTGGAGGTCTTGTTAAAGCATAAATTGCTGGGCTCCAACCCCAGGTTTTCTCATTCAGCAGTTGTGAGGTGGGGCCTGAGAATTTGTATTTCCACCAAGTTCTGAGGCAATGTTGATGCTACGGGTCTGAGGTCCAAACTTTGAGAACCAGTGAGCTAGTGATCTTCCTGCTTTCTTGAAATGGTAGCTTAGTCCATACAAGAAGCCTGGTGGGAGAAAACTGACCTCACAGCAGATCCTCATCCAAACCTGGCCATTCCTGGCTGTGTCCCTCACTCGAAGGGGTAAGCTCACTCTATGGGAAGATAGCTCTGATAACCCAATCCACAACCCTGGATGACTTCCATCAGCTCGCTGCTTTTTCTAGAAAATATGTGTTTCCAAGGTAAGTGATGGTGGTAGTGTTGGGTGCTTTATAGGAAAAGAATGGATGTCTTGGGATAAAATTCAATGACAGAAGATAGGAGATATTTCTGGAACAGAGCAGAACTGCCAGGTGGCCTTTCCAAACTGACCCTGAATTCTCATGTAGCAATACCTAGGCTTCTTGGGCTTTCCTCCCCTCTACCGCTATTGCAGAGGAGCACAGACACATAGCCTTACAATTCAGGAAAGTGTAACAGAAGGGTCTGAAAAAGGGCAAGATGCTTACGAATTGCCTCTTTAAGTCTCCTCACTCTTTTTTGAGAAATTAAAACCTGCATTCCTGCCAGAGGCCAGTAATCAAAGGGGCAGAAAAATGTTCTATATTCTTTGTGTCTTAAATCATAGGAGATGGCTCAACAGAATTGTCTGGACTGAGATCATGAGATCATCTTCACCAGAGATAATATCTTTACTGGAGATGCTATAGTTAAACAGCAATAGCCTGAAGCTAAAAACCCCCTTTAAAAGCTCTGTATTTCTGCTGAAAGGGAGGATGATGGTCCTTTAAGATGAGAGTCTGCCTTCCTCCTCATTTGCTGGCAAATTAATAAACTTCTCTTTCCTTTTCCTCAAACTGCTTGTGCCCATTCTTTATTCAGCTGTGGGGACAAGTAGTGAAGTTTGGTAACAAAAGGACTGGGGTGTCTTGGGATATCACTTTTTCTAAAATTTCATAGTATTTTTACTCATCAACATATATATTATACATACTTTAAAAATATAAAATATTGTTTCCTTTGAATTTCTGAGCATTGGATAAAACTACATATTATGAATGTATTTATCCCTGTAAACAATCTCTTGGAAGAAGGCCTCTTTCAGTTTTAAAGCTTAGACTTGTCAATGAAAAAGAAGCCAAACTCTGTAAAATAATTTAAAGAGGTTTATTCTGAGCCAAGTTTGAGGACCATGGCCAGAGCCACACCCAGAAGCCTTAAGAAAGTGGGCCCACTGTGGTTGGGTTTTATACATTTCAGGGAGACAGGAATTACAGGTAAAGTCCTAAATCAATACATGGAAGACATACATTGGTTTGGCATAAAAAGGTGGGACATCTCAAAGTGGGGGCTTACAGGTTATAGGTGGCTTGAAAGACTCGTTGATTTATAATTATTTAAAGAAATGAAGCTTTATCTAAAGGATCAGAATGTTTTAAGTTATGAGAAGGAAATCTGCTAATCAGAGACAAGCCACTGGCCATATACCCAGACTCAAGTGATTTGTTATGTAAATTGAGGACCTGAAGGTTTAAGCTTTGTTTTGCATAGGTAGTCTTAGGCCTGTTAATGAGTTACAAAGGGTATCTCCTAGAAGGGAGCAGGGCATGATGAGGCATGTCTGACACCCCCTTCTCATGGCCAGCAACTCAGCTTTATTGTCTTTCTGGTATCCCCTTGGCCAGGATATCACCGAAAGTTCAGTACTTGTCCCTGAGGCTAAACAAAGAACGAGGACAAGTAGTCTTAAAGAACTTAAAGAACCATCATTCTCCCTTTAAGCAGAAATACAGAGCTTTTAAAGGAGCTTTTCAGCTTCATGCTATTGCATTTTAACTATGGTTGGTGGTCCTGTTGACCTTATCCCCAGTGAAGATGATCCCATGACATTTGCCTGAACAATTCTGTTGAGCCATCTCCATGGTTTAAAACAAAGAACAATGAACACTCCTATGTCCCTCTGAGTACTGGCCTCGGGCTGGAATGTAGGTTTTAATTCCCAAAAAGAGTGTGGGGAGGGAAGTTTGAAGAGACAACTTGTAATACATTTTGCCCTTTTTCAGGCTCTAACTTCTGTTACAAAGAGGGGGTGCATTCTGTCAGCTGGGAGGGCTTAATATTTTACTTTAGTTCACAGACTTACTCCTTCTAATATATGTAGACATGTTCTTCCTGCATTTGTATGAGCCAGTTTCTGCAATAACTCCTTAAGGCTTTGGGAGTCTCTCTGTAACCTTCTCCCTTCAGAGTTTATTCATGTGTTGTATCTTCTATTGTTTCAGGTTTAGTCAACAGATATTGGACAATTGGACTTGTTATTGCTGTTAAACTATCAGTGTTCCTGGACATGTAGCCAAGGTAGAGGAAAGTGAGGAAGTGAACTGTGTTCTGATTTCAAAGGAGATGGAAGGCCTTGCTATCTCCATCCTCCAAACTCAGGTTTCTAGACTAATGTCTGAAATTTCAGTGTGCCACATATAGTTTCCATTGACATGTATCAATAAAGCCTAGCCTAGTGCTTGGCATGTAGAAGATATTCAATACATGGATGAAGAATATATAAGTGAGTGGATTTACTCATTCTAAGGATTCAATTCAAGAGATATTGCCCGTTGTTCTTAGAGTGCTTAAACTTAGAATGGGTTTCACCTACATGTCAATGTGATAAAGCCTTTAAGAGTAAGTTTTGATATGCAGTGGTTCCTCAAGGCTTATTCAAGGTGGAAGATGTGGTAAAAGACAGGGACACAAAAGGGACATTTTCAGACCTCAAATTTCACCCTTAGGCTGACCCCTCCGGGAATCTCCTCCTCTCACCAACTTGCTCTGATTTCTGCCTTCTTTGACTTGAACCTGAGACTGTGCCAGTTAGCCCTCTGGCCCCTATCTATGGCTGCTGCTAATATAGTCACAAAAAGAAGGATTAAATGCAAAATAGAACATATATATGTGAAATTTCATAGTACAGTGTGTGATCCATAAGTAGGTACTCAATATACACTTGATTCATTTGAATCAAATCATTCTCCTCCTTGGATCCCTGCCAATCCAATTTTTTCCCTTCCTCTGAGTTTGTTAATATCCTACCTCTAATCTAATCCGGGATCTACTCTGGGGAAATTCCCCAGGATGGAGCCTGACTGAGGGGACTAGGATGAGACAAGAGGGAGACGGAGGTGAGGGCATGATGCAGTGTAAGTCCAACCAACCGAGCTACCCAGGGAGTTGCCAGACATTGATCCACAGAGAAAAACCAGATACAGATTCTGGGCTAGGCCTTTTCAAGAGGATAGCGGGTGAGAACTCCTACTTCATCTTTAGGAAGCTTAAGTGGAGAGATTATACTTCTCCTGTGTTATTCTTAAATATTAAAGAAAACATATTTATGCTCCTTCTCACCACATTCCTCCTGTCTTCTCCTTTATCCCCCACCCGCTCCTGTCATCTGACAACCTCAAGTCGCACTCAGACTCATTACTTTCAAAATCAAGCAAGCAATTCTGTTCTTTCTTGCCTGCCTTAGGTTATATAACTTGTCTGACTCAAATGTTTCTATACCACATCAACTTTATTTTTTTTCCTCAAATGGATCATGCACAGACCACATTCTCCCTTTCTCCTCTGTAGTTTACCAGTAGTAGTTCAGTTATTCCCCATCAGACAACTTTTCACAAGGTAAACACAGCCAGTTCAGTTTTATTCTTTTGCCTTCTGTCTGTTAAACCTGTCCCAATTAGCACAGTACATTTCCTGTCTCCTTTTTTTTTCTTGCACATTAACTTTTTTATTCTCTCCCTCATTACTGCAATCATGATTCTAACAATAGGCTAATCATAGCTTGAAATTTTAAAGTATTGTTAGTGATATACCTGTATTAAGGCAAGGACATCATACAAGTTGAAGTGGCAATTAGGAATAATTAAGATCCACTGCCAATAACATTTAAACCCTCGAAAATACTCACAAGTCTCCTTCAAAATATCTGCAAAATCTCTACCTACCTCTTCATTCTACTCTAATTAAAAAGGCTTGTCTCAGTATTAGCATAAAATATACATAAACCTATATTATTTGAATTTTGGCATCCTTTGTTCTATTGAATTACTAGTGTTATAAAGGTGTTGTGTTTTATTTTATACTGCTTTATTTTACATTGTTTTGTTTTGAATATACTGCCTAATGAGTTAATTAGGCTTTGGAATACCTTCTCAGAAATGTCAATCACTACAATTAATATTGTCCCATGGACAAATATAAAAAGATTATTCAAATAACTGATTTATAGACAAACTTTCAGAAAATAGTCTGTTGGTAGTTGTATTCTGCTGAGCATATGATGTTAAATTTCTTGATATTCCTTTTGCCCTGATTAGATCACTGAATGATAATTCTTTTTCCTAAAAAGTCTGATATGTGTTATAGGTACAATTAAATGATTTTTTAATAAATTGAGTGTGAAAAACTACAATAAAAACAAATAAATTATGGAGCCGGAAATTCCTTTTGACTTCTTAGTTGCAAAAGATAACTTATAGTTGGAATTTCTCATACACCTAGAAATGAGGAAGACAAATCCAGCATCAGTAATAGATATACAAGCTAATAGAGGAAAACCAAACGCTGATTTGGAAACGTTCAATGGACAAACTAGCCCAGAAATGATACCTGCCTCTCAAAATGAAATCTTCAGAATACTTGCATAAATACCAGTCATTAAATATTAATAGTTCCCTATCATCTTCAGTTTAGATATGGCTATAAAACTTGTTTTTTACAAGAAAGTGTAAATAGAAGAGATGAGTTTCACTTCTGGGTAGATCTTTTAAGAGTTAGTGAGCAGTTCAACATAATTTCTTTTCCTAAGTTAAAGTAAATGTTAACATTCCTGCCTTGGTCCTGGAGAAGAGCCTCCAACTGACCTATGTTTATATATTTAGGAAAGAAAAAAAAATCAGTTTTGATTGTTCAAAGCCCTTGAAATTAAGGGGTTTGTTTATTAGTGTAGTGGAACCTAGCCCATCCTGGTTAAAAATGCTCATTTAAATGTTCGTTTAAAATATAAATTTCTAGGCCCTATATCAAACCTCTTAAGTCAGAATCTAGAGCAGCTAAAATCTAGGATTCTCAATTTTTAGCAAGGTACTCAAATGTCAGGCTTACTAAATTGTTGCAACTAATGGTGTATGTAGATGCTAGATATAAAAAATTAGGAAAAGCATGTCAGGTTCAGATTATGAAAGATGTTAAATGCTAGAGTCAGGACTTCTATCCTGAGAACAATGGAAAAAATACATACAATTGAGCAAAGGACTTTTGGATTCATGAGGTACTGCAGAAGGGAATGTGTAGGTGCAAGAAACCAAAACAAAGCAATTTAAAGCTATTGCTGCAATTCAGGATAGAATGTCTCTAGTGTAGAAGTTTTAACTCTGTTCTTGATTATTGACCTTTAATTACAGAATAGCCTCTTAGGTATGTATGTATGTTGGAGCTGTATGTGGTGAGGGGTAACTTGAGAATTACATTGAAAAGTTAACATATAAGTAAAAAAAAAAACTCATATAGTAAAACATACTCTTGAAAATTTCTTAAATAACCAATTACTAGAAACTGAGACCTTAGAAACTTAAAAATATTGAGTTAACTTTAATTTTTGGCTTTTGCCTTTATGCTGAGGACTGCATTTCCCTAGAGTAGTGGAGGCCATTTGGTGGGGTAAATAAAGGGATCTATCTATCTTTTTATCTGTGTGTCTGTTAATATCTATCTATTGATATAGATGTAAATTTATACATAGATATTGATAGATAGATATCTTGGTTTATATGTTTATATCTTGGTTTTTGTAACTATGCAAATTTAAATTAATATAAATTGAGTAATTAATTATAAAATAATTCCACTGTTCACTATACAGACTATACATAATTATAGTATGTATATCAAATCTCTTCTTTCTAAACTCTCCTCTCTGAAATTCTGTTAATGTTTAGATGGAGCTGACCCAATCTCTATCTCATCCCAAACACCTCTACCACATTAACATTTGACCCAGGCCTGACCAATCAAAGAGCTCCATTTCCTTTCCACAATGTTGGGTTCAGACTGGGCATAGGATGAACCCACATGCGGTCACTGTGAGTCATGCACACGACTTTACTAACTTCATCAAGAAAGGAGAACTCTCTTCACTGCTGTCTGGGTGATATATTTTTCCTTCTTCCTAATGTGGTCTTTTTCTTTGCTAGACTGACATATTTCTGTCCCACAGAAAAGGGGGACATACGACATAGAAGAAATCCATCTCAGAAAATAAAGGGGAGTAGAAGAAAGACCTTAGATTCTGAGAGGAGGACATGCAATAAAAAGTACACTGTCACTGCTTCCTACCACTCAACTGGAGTTGGAAGCAAGGGAGGAAATACTTTTTAAAATACCATATAAGTTGAGGGGAAAATACCAAACAGGGAGGGCTTGAGTCCTATTCTCCATTTGGAATTGGTGGAAGAGATGATTCCCATGGTGCTAGGAACCAACAGTGGGTGGACCAAACAATAGCACAATGGAAGAATGGCATCTCTGGTGAAAGGGAGGTGGTTTGGGACTGCATGTGTCCATTCCCCAGCCCATAGAGAATGTGGTGAATGAGGCAGGGGAAATCTGGGAATGAAGAGCCAATGATCTTGGTCAAGGGGGCAAGGGCTATCCTTGCAAAGACCAGTGTAAACCAGCCACCTCTCCCCATCTCCAGAAGGATGCATGAGCTTTCCCTATACCCAATCACAATTTGAGGTATGAAGAAATAGCTAGGCCAATCTCTGAGTTCAGAGAAATGTGTGAACTTCAAATTTGACATAATATTTGTCTGAAATATTTGAACTTACCCTCTGATAGGCTGGCTTAAAGTGGCAGAGACTGAAGTATTTTTAATAGGTGTGTAAGTGGGGGTGGTTCATAACATCTTTACCATTAATAGAGATTCTAGAGCAAAAGTAGAGCAATTATATATGCAATCTACTTTTCTCTCTTTGTGTCTCTAAGAGTATATACCATCTACCTATGAAGATATAACCTAGGATGCTAGTGACCATTTCTGCCCCTGGGTAGCAAGTTCTTTTCTGAGAATGAAAACTATGGAGAAGAAAATAGATCAAGAGATGGAGAAATGGGATTGAATCCCAATATCTTTGCCACACTGACCGTACAAATGCCATTGGACCGCTCAGGTTCATGAAATAATACATCCTTTTTTTTTTTTTTTAACTCTAAGCTAGTTTGAATTATATTGCAACTTACTAAAACACCAGTATAACTCCATTCATTAGCTGGGTAACCTCAAGCAAATTACTTAACTTTTTTAGTCTCAGTTTTCTTATGTGTAGAAGCACTTCACAGTGTTTTTATAACACTTATAAAAAATAATCTATGTAAATAATTTAGCATATTGCCTCACTCAATTTATAATATTTTTATTAGTATTAATTATCATGCTTAGACATTTAGCAAGACAAATATTCTGAAAGATATAACATATTTTTGCATTTTTCTGCCAAACATAGATGACTTTTGGAAGTATCCATTGTTTATTTTCTCCACTGTGACAGTCCCTCTCTAAGTACCTATATAGATGATAAAGATCTGGCTAAGCTTTTTTTTTTCTCTAGGTCAACAACACTTTCTGGTTATTATTCCTGGGATATTCCTCTTGGCTAAAAAGACATTCCTGTTTTCTGGAGAGCTCAATGTTTTTCTGTATCACTGAAGTCTGAAGTGCAGAAAAAAACAGTTTAAATTATTATCTTTTTGGGCTTCTCACAGCAGTGAAATATAATTTGGCTGAAATAATGAGATTCAATTGCTCATAAGTAAACTGCAGCTTAAACAATGACAGTTGGGCAGTATTTGTTGTTGAGTCTCCTGTTTCAATGGTAAACTTTGTTATTGACTCATTTCTGACATATTTTCTACAAATTAAGAATTTGGTAAAAGGGACCAAGAAAAAAAAAAATACCAGAGTGCTAGACTGAATTCTTATGAGTTGAAACTATTCTAAATAATAGTTTCTTGACTTTTCTTTTGAAAAACTTCTCCATCCTAATTTACTCAATATATATTTTGAAAAGCAACACCAACAATCACATGGTTTTGTATCATTTATTTTCCAGTTACTCAGATCCTAGACTTAAATATTTTGATCTGCCTAAATTCCAATTAAATATGATTATGTTTCTTTAGAAGAGTGAATTAAATTAGTACTTTTAGTGTTCTAGAAGGCAAATCCCAAGGCACATGGTTTGCAAATGACCTTTAGTGCATTTAGAGATTTACATACATGCAACACACTGATTTACTGACAGTCCCCATCCCTGCTTTGTTTGAGACACAGAAAGTGCAAATAGATTTCACTGGAGTGACACCTCTAAGTGAAAGAAGGTCATTTCATCATCTCCAGTTTTCTTTTGTGAACTTGTCTCTGTTTTTAAATGCCTGATAATCTTGTCACTTAATAGCCATTTTTCTGCTGTGGTTATAAAAGTCAGAATTAAAAGTCCTGTTCTGTAGCATCTTTCTAAGAAAAACAAAATGAAATAAAAAAACTCACAACAAAACAGTGACAAAAAAACCCCTGTAAATTTGGGTAGGCAAGTAGAGCTTAAGAATCAATTAGCTATTGAAGATAGACAGATATGATCCTATATCTGTGTCCCAGTAGTCAGTCCTCCTTCTCTCATCTACTTGATAAGAAGAATAGATCCTGTTTTGGTTTTTTATTAATATTGTCTATGGCCGCAGTCTTAGTCATGGTAATGGTTAGGGGAAGAACTATTACCTCTTTAGGAAAATGCTGGCCCTGATAGGAGAAAGAACTGAATGTGTTGCCAGGGAGGCAGAGAGAGCAAGGATTCTCCTTCTGAAGTGGATCACCCACTTCATACTGCTCTGAATTGTGGTCCCTGACCCTGGCTTTTTCAAACTCCTTCCTAGACAAAGCTTAATTGTCTTTGTTCTGATCCCTCAGAATTTAACTCTTTTCTGAATAAGAGCTAACTAGTTGCTATAGTTTGAATGTTTGTGCTTCTTCAAAATTCATGTGTTGAAATCTGATTGCAAATACGTTGGTGTTAAGGGGCGGGAAATTTGGGAGGTGACTAGGTCATAAGGGTGGAATCTTCATGAATGAGACTGGTGCTCTTATAAAGGAGGCTTGAGGGAGACTTTTTGCCCCTTATCCCATGTAAGGACAGAGCAAAAACGTGCCATCTTTGAAGTAGAGAACAACCCCTCACCAGACACCAAATCTTTTAGGACCTTGATCTTAGGCTTCCAGCCCCATAATTATAAATGATATATTTCTATTGTTTATAAATTAGCCAGTCTAAGACATTTTGTTATTGTAGCCTGAATGGACTAAGATACTAGCCCTTCTGATGAAGTAAAATACATTTCTTAAACTGAGATAATAATGGATGCTAATAATGTACCCACCCTTCAATATCTGGAACAGATTTTATCTTTACCCTTTAACCTTCTCTGATTATCTCAGTATAAATTGATAACCTCCCTCCCCACCTTGACTTCTATTCCAACTCTCTCACATGCTGGTTGACATTACTTAATATTTTATGTGAATTAAATATGACTCTGATGCAATGTCACCATTTTTTGGTGATATCAGAACTTATACCTTCAAATGATTGTTGTTTCTTGGACAATATACAATAATTGTAATGATGATGCTATATCTCAGGATGTTTGAATTCTTCTTTTGGAATTTTCTTCAAAGCTTATAGCACTTTTTTTCTTTCTAGAAAGCCTCAATAGTGGTAAATCTTCATCTCTTGGAGATGGATTCAATTTTTAGAAATAGCTAAAAGTCATTCACAGCCAAATCTAGTGAATAAGATGAGTGATCAAGCTGGGTAATGCTGTTCTTTGTTAAAAACAAGATTTGATTGTAACCTAATGAGACTTATATTCTTGTGCTGCTCATAAATTGAGTCTGAGAAGAATTCCAAAACAGAGTTCTAAAACTGAACCATAGCAGTTTTCTATAAATAGGGGACTAGCCTTTGATGGTGACTAGGCTTATACTGAGTACGTGGAAATTGGAACCTAAACACCTCATTTTACAGATGAGTAAACTGGAGCTCAAGAGGATGGACTCACTCCTCCAAGTTCAGTGGACTAAGAAAACCACGTCTAACGATTGCAATAATCCAGTACTAAAGTATCTTGGGAAGTGGTAAATAACCATTTCAGATGGTATCGATTAAATCAGAAGGAGGAATCATACATGTTGCAATAAGCCAGGTGGGCTTTTTATAAACTAAGGGAAATGTTAAGACTTTGGTCTGGGTGTAATTTGAAGTGCTCCCAAATCATCCTTTACTTACAAAACATGGAGCTGATATTAAACTCCAAGAGGTATCTAAAGCTTAAAAAATTCTCATTAAATCTCATCTTTAGAAGAAACCATGGAGTTTATTTGGCACAACTACTCACTTGGAGATTTATCTGTACAATATGAAAGATTAATATTTTATCTGTTTTAAACTTTCTAGGGATGTACAACTCATGTTGAGACAATTGCAACTCCATTTATTAAAATTTTCTTTTTATATCAAGCTGAAATTGCTATATTATCTATGTATTGTTCCTATCTCTGACCCCCCTGTGATCATGAGGTACATTCTGAATAAATATAATCGCATTTTTATATATTTAAAGAAAACCATCAAAAATGTCTAAGTCTTCTCTTCTTAAAGCTAAATACTCTATTACGTTCAAACTTTCCTCAGATGAAATAATTTCAAAATCTCATTCCCATATGGGTGGTTTTATAACTTGAAATTCTTTTAGAAAGTGGATACATTAAAATTGTTATGGCCCTCCACAGGGCAAAAAATAGTTTATTCATTTGTTTCTTAAACTGTGAGATCTTGAAATATACATACTTTAAGAAAGGTTTGGCTACCCAGAGTGAAATTGGACTGGCCTTTCCTTAAATGGGAATTAAAACCTCTATTAATATAGGTCATTCCAAAGTAGTCCAAAGCACTATAATCTTTTTGAAAGTTTTACCTCATATTTCAAGTTTTTATGTTTGGTAATATTGAAAGCCAACAAAATCCAGTCTCTAACCTCTATTTTATAATATTTTATCTGGTTTCATATTCCCACTATCTCCAAACACTTTACATTATTTTCAAAACGCTTAATACTTCTAAGTATCTTTCATGTATAATTTTGTTTGATTCTCTCAATTGTCTAAGAGAATAAGCAATATTATTTTTTCTTTTATGGATAAACTACTTGAGAGTTATGAAAGTAAAAGTCAGCTATCAGAGGTTAAAGAACAAACTATACATGTTGTTTGGCAAACACTACTTGAAAAAAAAAGAAGGCAATAGGTATAGAGTACTTTAAAAATTTCAAGATAAATCAGTAAGGACTTTAATCATAATTTTGACTCTGAAAAGCATTTTTAATCTTTGATATTTTTTTTTACTTCTTTTTATTCTTATTTCGGCATATTGTGGAGGTACAAAAGTTTAGGTTATGTATATTGCCCTTCCACCCCACCCCCCAAGTGCTCTTGTATTTCGAAGTGTTTTTATTAAGTGTATAAATATTCATAATTGTTATTTCCTCCTGATGAATTGACTTCTTTATCATTATGAAAGAAATCTGCTTATATTTTATAATAGTGACTAGTTTTAAAATAGTATATTTTTATCCATTCTTTTACTTTCAACCTATTTGTGTCTTTTTATTA
Organism: Eulemur rufifrons; assembly: GCF_041146395.1. Lineage (NCBI taxonomy): Eukaryota > Metazoa > Chordata > Mammalia > Primates > Lemuridae > Eulemur > Eulemur rufifrons. Next base: position 27,479,139 of record NC_090987.1, on the reverse strand, counting down.
AAAGTAGGTTTCTCGTAAGTAGCATATGATTTTGTCTTGCATTTTCATCCAGCTAATAATCTGTGACTTTTAATTGGGTTAGGGTTGGGTTTAACTCTACCACCTTGCTACTTACTCTGTATGTTTTTTGTTACCCTTTCCTCTTTTTTTTGTCTTCTTTTAGAATAACTGAATATTTTTATGATGCTATTTTATAGCTTTTTCTATCTTATTAGCTACAACTCCTTTGTTCTGTGATGTTAGTGGTTATTTAGAGTTTGTCTTCAGGATTGCTTTAACTTATAATAAATAGTCTTCCTTCCAGTGAACTTATGCCATGCATAGTATAAGAACCTTTCAATTGTATAATTCTTTATCTGGACTACTGACTTTTTTACTATTTTGGTCATATATATAACTTTTACATATGTTTTAAACCACATAATAAATTGTTATTATTTTTGCTTTAAACAAGCCAGCATACTTTAAAGAGATTCAAGTAATAACAAAAATATTTATATTTATCCAGCTAATTGCAATTCTTCACTTTTTTTTATTTATTTGTGTAGATCTAGATTTTTTCTTCAGCATATAGAGTTTCTTTTAACCTTTCTTATAAAGCAGGTCTGCTGGTGATGGGTTTCTTTAGCTTTGTATAATTGAAAAAGTCTTTATTTTCCTTCATTTTATGAAGGATATTTTCACTCAGTAAATATTTGTAGGTTGATTGTTTTTTATTTTATATTTTTAAGATGGTGATCCATTGTCTTTTCTCTTAGTTCTAACAAGAGACTTACTGTCATCCTTATCTTTGTTCCACTATTCAAAATATGCTACTCTCCTCACCACTGAGCTACTTTTAAGATTTTCACTTAACTAATGGTTTGGAGCAATTTCATTGTCATATGACATGCTAGCTTTCTTCATAGTGGAGGGATGGGGTTTATTGGAATTCTTGGATTGTGAGTTTTATGTTTCATCCAATTTAGAAAATAATATGGCCATTAATTTTCCCAAATATTTGTTTCTTTTTTACTCTTTCAAAAATTCCAATTGTAGCTTACTTACACACTGTTGATTTGTTTCATTCTTTTTTTTTTTTTTTTCATTCTCTTTGTTTCATTTTGGAAAGTTTCTATTGCAATGTCTTTGAATTCCCCAATCTTTCTGTTATAATGTTTAATCTGCCATTAATCCCATCTAGTATATTTTTCATTGTGGATTTTATAATTTTCTCCTAAAGAAGTTTCATTTAGATTGTGTTTGTATCTTTCATGTATCTACTTAAAAATATTCAATCTTTCATCCTAATTGTTGAAAACTAACTGTTTTAGCGTCCCATTGTACTAATTCTATCATCTGCATAATATCTAGGTCAGCTTCCATTTATTGATATTTCTCCTCATTATGAATTTTATTTTCTTCCTCCTTTACCTGCTTGGAGTTTTCATTGTATGTCATATATTATAGATTTTAACTTTTTGGTTGTCAGATATTTTTATATTAATATTTCTATATTCCTATATTACTGAGTTTTGTTCAGGGACAGGCAGAGTTGAGTAGTTTGGAAACATTTTGATCCCTTTAGGTTTTGCTTTTAAGCTCTTTCCTCTCAGATACTCTGCTCTGTAATCTTTATTCAGCTAGTTTCCCTGGACTTCCAGCTCCATCTTCTCAACTCAAGATGCCTGTTAAGATTTTTTTATGGGTTGTTATGCTTTGTGTCATAGCCTGGCATCTGTCTCCCAGCAATAAGAAGAGAAAATCTCAGGATTTATATAATTTGATTCCATATTTCAGGGATTACTCTTCTTCCCAGGTTGATGCTCTGGATCTTGAGAATAATTGTTTCATATATTATAATATGTCTATATTTTAAATTATTTCAGATCAAAGAATAAAGTTAGTTGTGGTTATTCCAACTTAGCTAGAAAGGAAAGTACCCATATCATAGTATTTGGGGCACGATTTCTTGATAACCTTCAGCCTATTTGCATTACAAATAAATCAACAGAATATTTGTTTGATTAACTGGTAAGTTTCTGGGTTTACCTTTAATTTGTTAAAGTATTTCTTGTAAATCTATTATACATCAAGACTAATGTTTTCACAAAGAATTTTCCCTCCCTCTCTCCCTCCCTCCCTCCCTCCTTCCCTCCCTTCCTTTCTTCCTTCCTTCCTTCCCTCCCTTCCTCCTTTGACAAAACTTGAATATAATGGCATTGCAAAAAATAAATTAGAAATGACTGGTTAATGTTGTACTATCCAACTTAAAAAAATACCTTTAATATTCTAGGTAAGTGAAAAAATTGGCCAGGCAGGTGTACATTTTAGGGATGAAGGAAAGATATGATGTGAGAAGTTTAGATTATGAGCAGCCTAAGGAAATGGGAAAGATGGATTCCTATGGCATAGTGTGAGTGACAGACTTTATTATCACTAGGTACACAGAACTTGGAACTTGACTTACATTATTAAAAAAAATCCATAGTACAATGAAACACTTTCTAAGAGGATTTACCATCATATATTTCATATTTCCAGAGTCACAATTTCCTACAGAGTATGGATGGAATCCAAAAAGGGGAGTTTACTAAATTGATTTTGATCTGTGTTGGGAAATCTTTTCAAACTTAAAATGTCTCCAAAGTAATGACTATCCTATCTTTTTTAAAACAGTGCCTTAAAAGGTAGGAAAGGAATTAACCAATCACCCTTGGCTCTTTTTTCATGGGAAGTCTGGAAGAAGTTGCTAGTCCTTCTCTGCCATCATTGTCCCCACTTCCTACCGATATTGCACACTAGGCAGTTGTCAAGCTGTGTGTTCCCACACAGTGGGAGGAGATATCTGGAAATGATGTGTGGTGAGGCCCACTGTCTCTCATCCCCTCTTGGTTAAACAGCTACCCTGGGCATGCTGAGGATCACTGCCTTTAAGGTTGTTTGCTGGGATTCCTGGGGTATTGTTAGTGTGTCTCCAATAGGTGTGAGTCCTGAGATCTGCTGGGGGGTGGGGGTGAAATGGAAATCATGGCAGTTTATTGTATTCCATTTATCATGTCATGCTTGTTAGCATGCTGTTTTATAGCCACATTGCTCTACAGTAGAACCACTTTAGTGTGTGAATTCTACATTTTTAGTTTAATTTGCAACAGATATGATATAAAGATAAATGAGTTTATGTTTCTAGCTCACCAATAGGAATTGTCCCCAGTAGTTTATGAATGATCAATCAAGATGAGACAGAAGTCCTCTCCAATGAATACTAAATATCTTATTTGCAAGGAGGGAAAGGAACTAATAAGTAAGCACTGCTAGTGAATGTTCCATTTCATTCAACTTCCTAAGACATGTGTAAAGAGATGTGGACAAATCTTAATGCCATAAAGAATAATTGCTGCTTGGTTTTCTTGGACGACCAATGAGAACGGGGCACGTCACTATCCAGAAGGTGGCTCCTGTGTCATGTATTTTCAATTGTAAATTCTACCACTTCACACTAAGTCTTTATATTAGTTTCCTAGGGTTGCTGTAACAAGGTACCATAACGTGGTGGCTTAAAACAATAGAAATTTATTCTGGCACGTTTTTGGAGGCTAGAAGTCTAAAATCAAAGTGTCAGAAGAGTTGGTTCCTACTAGAAGCTCTGAGGGAGAATCTATCCCATGCTTCTCTCCTAGCTTTTGGTGGTTGCAGGCAATGATTGGTGTCATTTGTCTCCAATCTACAGCTTTTATCATTGCCATGCATATTAAATATGTACCTTGGATTTTAAAGTATTCTCTATTGAATAATTTGGAAGTCTTCACATGGTGTTTTCTCCTTTGTGCATATTGTATTTCTTCTCTTCTTCCTATAAGGATCCCCATAGCATTGGATTAGGGCCCAACCTAATCTGGTATGACCTCATCTTGACTTGATTACAGCTACAAAGACTACACTTCCAAATATGGTCACATTCATAGGAACCATGGGTTAGGACTATAATGCATTTCTTTGGGGGATACAATTCAACTCATAACATTATTGAAATCTGGTTTATCTTGTATTCTTCAAATTCGTGCTTAAATTGAAAAAGTTTTCTTTGAAAACCAGAATCTATCACATAATAAGTGCTTAATAAATTCATGATGAATATCATTATTCCCATTAACACATCTTCACTCAATAGAAGCCTTAATTGAGCCTTAAGATATCTCCTGAGTCTATAACTGTAAAGGGAGATTTAAGGATTTTCCATTGAGAAAAAAAAATAGCTTATATTACTGCAATTTGGTACCACTGAATTGCATTACTTATGTGAAAATAAACAATTTCAGACCAGACTGTGTCCATGCAGAGCTTATAGAAAGACAGTAACCAAACATGTAAACATATAATTGTACTACTTTAAGAGCTACAAATACTATAAAGAAGAAATGTATTGCATTGATTATAATGAATAAAATTGCCAGGCACAAACTTTTATCTATTGAATAATTGAAGAATTAACTTTGGCACGAGAGAATATAAAAAAGTAAATATACAAATGGATTTAAAAGTAGCCTCTACTGAATAACTCAGAAAAGTTTATCTTTAGAGTTAAATGCATTTCATGAAATGTATCTCCTGACATATTTCTGATGATTTGTAACAAACTAAACTATTATGACTTCACCAAAGCCTATTTGTTAATTTTTTATGCAATTAATTATTCATGTGAAGTTTGTTTGTTTTTCTCTAAAGATTGATTAGGGCTTCAAATAAGATATGATACTTGGCAATGTGGATGTAAGATTTAACAAAATAAAGAGAAAGGAAGAAAGTAATGGCCTATAGAATCACTACCATTAAGTAGAAAGGATTCTGGATTAAAAGTAATATGCAGTGATACCACAATCACATTGATCTGATTTTGTGACTAAAAGTGAAAGTGGTTGAAACAGATAATCATTAAGGAGTCTTCAGCTTAAATATTTCATGATTAAAGTTTAATTGTTCTAATCAAAGAGCATGCTATTTGTCTCATTGGTATTACTTTCTTTGAGAGACCAAAGAGGAGTAAAGGGAGTAGATAGTTAAAATATGGGCCTAGGAGTTTGAGGTTGCAGTGAGCTAGGATTACGCCACTGCACTGCAGCTCAAGCAACAGAGGAAGACCCTGTCTCTAAAATATATATATATATAAATATATATATATATGTAAAAATATATATATAGTCTTCAAAATGGGAAAGGGTACACTAGCCATTATCAACTTTAGCCAGGAGGACGTAGAATCGTTACAAATCTCATGCGTCTATTTAAGATCCAACAAGGTCAGCTCTACCTTAGGTGATACAGAAAAAACTTGTTATGATTCTGTTTTAAATAACATCCTACACAACAGATGTTCCATCATCCTTTTTTTGTCAGACATCTAAATAAAGACAGACAATGGATTGTACTTTTTGCTTTGTTATCTCAATTTCAATAGCCATAATTAGGACATCAGAGTAGAAGGTTATTTTCTGTGTTTGAGACGGAATTTATAAAACTGAAGTAACCATCATCCCAGTGTAAACTTCATTGTGACATGAAGGACATCATTTCTTCCCCTGACAGAGGGGGTGTCAAGCCATGAGATTTTGTCTGAATAGTCTAATTCATTTTATTGAGAGTATCTGAAATTTCTGGCTATGTGCATGATCACTCTGATTTTGTATTCACAAAAATGAGAAACATAATGTAAAAGGTAATATAAAAGGTTTTCCAGTAATTCATCTTTCTATTTTATAGCATTCAATAATTTCCTGCCAGTGCTTATTTTGGGTGATACTACAAGTCTAACAGAATATGCTTTCTAGAGCACATAGCCTTGAATGTATGGACTCAAAATGATGAGTTTCATACTTTAAGAAGAGTCACAACCCTGCACATTATAACCTAGTATTACCAAATTCCAAACACGTATTTATCTTCAGGATTCAGGAATAGTAAATCAAAATTATCAGAAATCCTCAGGAATTCTTAAAATCATAGAATATATTCTATATTTTCATAAATTATTTACATATTTTAAAATACAAAATATACATTTATTAATGTATCGTTTCTTAAAAAAACCTCTAAAGCTTTCCATAACCCTATCACAGAAGAATGATTCCATGTTTACTATTATTGCCATTCCCTATATTTTTAAAATATATAATGTTGGCTGTTGCAGCAAATATTCAAACACAGGAAAGCACTAGCAAACATCATTTTGATACATGCAGATCTCCTAGCATCATTGAGAATACCATATAGACTTGTATGTCAAAATTGCCAATTTAAGGACTTATTTTGCTTCCAAAACTTTTTTCTTGGACCATCACTCATAGAATTTGTATAATGAATATGATGCCTGTAAACTTACTAATGTATGTTTTATTTGTGAGAATGACTCATTGTTTATGGCAGACAGGCCCACAAACACACACTTATGGCATCAGTTATAAGTAAGACTGATTATGTAGTGACCACTTCTCTTCTATGCATTCCTGTCCTGACTTCCAGAAACGTCGATGTTATCCTTCCATTCTGCATGTGCCCATTTCTTGCTCTTGTGTTTGATTTGACAGTGGATTCCTTTGAATCAGTAAGGTCTCTGTGCTGATTATTAAACTTTAAATCTCATAGAATTATAGTACTTTCTCTATTTTCCTGACTTCTTAACTGATTTTTCTTGACATATGAAAAGTCATATACATTTTCTGACAAATGCCAGGCTAGAACTTCTACACAGAAACACTGATTACCGGAAGAATCAAATTCCTGGTTTGGGCTGGGTGCGGAGGTTCATGCCTGTAATTTTAGCATTCTGGGAGGCCAAGCCGAGAGGATTTCTTAAGCGCAGTTTGAGACCAGCCTGAGCAAGCGCGAGACCTCATCTCTATAAAAAATAGAAAAAAGTTTGCTATGGTGGGGTGTACCTGTAGTCCCCAGTCCACAGTGGATTGTTAATTTCATTGTAAGAATCTCTTCCTTCATTTGAACTAAATATTTGGATATTCTTTCTCTGTTAAAACCCCAGGACCATGGGATGCTATTGTCAGAGATGTTTTGAATTAGCTAGAAATGGGTTCATGTCACCACTCTGTCAATGAATGGAAATAGCTTTTTTTTCAGTACCTTGTGAAACATTTCAATCATTCAGCACAGTGTACTGTAATAATTAAGAATGCAGGCCCTGGAATCAGACAGCTTTGATTCAAACCCTGTTTTACCCCTAATCACTTGGAATCTTTCGGCGGTTGCTTTACTCCTCCATACCTTTAGTTTCCTCAACTGTAAAAAGTGGGCAATACTATTATTTGCTTCCCAGAGATTTTGTTCTGCAGATTAGTTTATAAGTAATGCATTTTATAAGCTATACTTGGCTCCCTCTGCTGGGATAATCACCATCTTAAAATTGTTATGCAGTCTTCCCAAGCATTTTCTTTACATGTTTACTATGTGTTTGTAGCTGCAAAGCACATATTTGGCATCCTTTATGATGTTACATAAATGTTATCTTGCTTTAGTTATCATTTTGCAGCTTGTTTTTTTCCTACTCAAAATTACTTTTTTTAATATATATATTTCTTAAACTGGACAAATGTAGACCTCATTTATTATTTTTTGTTGCCATATAGTATTTTGTTGTTTGGACGCAACCCAACTCCTATATTATCTCTGGTGTGCATGTACAAGCTTTCCTTGAGGATATAGACTAGAAATAAAGTTGCTGGTTGCTGTGTATATGAATCTCCACATTTACTCTGTATTAATAAATTGCTTGCCGCTTTCCGTTACATGTATTCTCACCAATGCTTGGTATTTATTGCTATTTTTTTTTCCAACTTGATGGGTGTGAAATGGCATCTCATTGCTGTTTTAATTTTCATTACCTGATTACTGGCAGGGTTAAGCAGCTTTTCACAGGTTTATTGGTGATTCTGGTTTCCTCTTCTGGGTATTAGCCATTTTGATGTTTTTCTTTTTCTTAATTTTCTTAGGAATTGTTTATGCAGAGAAGCTCGAAAGTTTCACTTTGGCCTCAGTAGTCAGAAAAAAATATGATACCTGATTACAGTCTTGGCCTCAGACTTTGAAAGACAGGGAAACAGATATCTTCTTCTCTAGTGCCTTGATCATGTGCCTTGATACTTCTTCTCCAGCACCTTGATCATCTGCCTGATCAATGGAGGTAGGGCCACAAAAATCACCATCATCTCTAATCAAGGCAGTGATGGCCAGGGATATGAATAAAGTGTGGCCTTTGAATCAGTTATCAACATCTAGATATTTATCAAAAATTAACTTTCAAATTTTGGTAAGCATTCTAGATATAACTTGGAATGAAAAGTTCCATGGGCTTCTTCAAACGGTTGAAACATAAGCTTATTTATTTGCTGCAGTAATAAAATGTTGAAATAATTAATGCTGATTTTGAAAGCTGTTAATTTGGTGTACAAAAATTATTAAGAATTTTCAAATAGTTAAACAATATTAGCAGTTATTATGAATAAGAGAGAGTGCATTAGCTAGATAACATTAACAAGAACATAATATCCGTTTTGAGCCAGCAAATGTTTATAAAAATTTAAATGCTAATAAAAAGGCAGAATAATAGAAATTAGATTATATCACAATACTAATCTTTAGAAGCATTAAGAGCTATATTTAATTTTTAGTTATTTAATTCAGCTTAGGCCAAGAGTCTTTCAAGAAAAAAGTCCTATTTGAAAAGACTGCATATCTCTTGAGGATGAATTAAAAACAGAATCTCAACTTTGCTACCTCTAAATGTCATTGGGAGGAGAAAAATGCAAAATCATGTGCAATAATATCCATGATAAATCATCTTTGATCTTGATATAGTGAAGAATATGAAGAGTATAAAGACTAAGAGAAAGAGTAGAAGTTAAATAAAATAATTCAAACAAATATTCTTATCCAAATTTAAAATAACATGTTTTAAGTATACTTTGAGACAATTTCTTATCCCTTTGAATCTATGGAGGCCAAAATTTTAAGCATCACTTAAATAATTTTTTTTTTTTTTTTTGGAGACAGGGTCTTACTCTGTTGCCCAGGCTATAGCACAGTGGTGTCATCATAGCTCACTGCAACCTCAAACTTCTGAGCTCAAGTGATCCTCCTGCCTCAGCCTGCTGAGTAGCTGGGACTACAGGCATGTGCCACCACACTATGGCAAATTTTTTTTTGTAGAGATGGGAGTCTCGCTCTTGTTCAGGCTGGTCTTAAGCTCCTTACCTCAAGTGATCCTCCTGCCTTGGCCTCCCAAAGTGCGAGGATTACAGATGTGAGCCACCGCACCTGGTCTGAAATAATTTTTAAAGACTGGTATTTTCAATATCTGAAGTTTAAAGATATTTGGGATGTGCTCAAGATTTAAAAAAATTTTTTTTCTAGAAATATTTTTCCCCTGAATTATATTTGTGTGTGTGTGTGTGTGTGTGTGTGTAAACTTTTTAGTGATATTATGACATATCTGTTGCAAGTGAACTTCTCTCTTTGTGACCCAATGTTCAGGGTAGTGACTGTAGAAGCCTTCAGCAGCCAATAGTACAGAGCAATGATTTTCCCCATATCATGATGTCAACCTTTTAAATACAGCTGTTCAAATTAGCAATAAGTAAGGGCCCATACTTGTTTATTTTTGCAAAAAAAAATCAGATTTAATCTTGTACCTATGAAATTGATTCTATGATATTTACATTCAGAGCTAACCAAATATTTTTTGTTCAGCCACAATGTGTATTTGGCAAATTTCTACTCAGTAGATATTACTCTGCTGTTTAATTTCTTTTCAAATATCTTTTTCCAGTCTATTATCTTACTTTAAGGATTTTTTTAATGGCATCTTTTGGGTAAAACTCAGCACTTTGATGATCCTTTTTCGTTGTCTTCTGTACCTCCAAAGAGACTTTGGCTGTCAGTCTAATTTTAATTCCATTATAGGTGACCTCAAATCAGTCCAGAACCAGGTATTATGTTGGTAGCTTAGGGTTTCTGCACCCTACAGATATTGTGGTAATCGTGAAAATTAGCCATCTTATTTAGTATCTGTTTCTCAGTGTTCACACAGGGACAAGAATTCTCTTACCACTTCTGGGACTCCCAGATGCCTCCCTATGGTACTTCTCCTGTTTCTCTGTAATTTCACTATGCTGAATCCTGTGCCCACAGTGTTCAAAACCCAGTGGCAGTCTGCAGTATTCTGGGTACAAATGGTATCCATGGCAAAGGAGCACTGATCTCCACACCGTGTTGCCCCCTGGGAAGAATAAATAGTTAAGAAATAGTTACAAACCCTCACATTATCTATTGAAGTAAATGTAAACATATGTAATATGTACTTATAATAACTTTCCTGTGTATCTAAATATTAAATCTAATTCCTAACAGACTGGTAAAATTAGATATTTTTGGTATTTGGTCTAATTCATCAGTAGCTGTCTTTGAAAGCTTTCAAAAATTCCTCTGAGAATTTGAGATTTTGCAGAGGCTTGTGGCAAGTGCCAGGTTGCCCATGCCATCCTTTAGAACTATAGTAGCTACCAGCCCATTGTCTCTGTGCAGTCACCAAGCCTGATAAAGCCACAATCTGCTAGGGTATCTTATTCCAAGGAAATGGACTTTTGATGCATGCTGTCTAACAGCAAACTCTGGGAGTGTTTGTACCACTCCATTGCTTTGGTGAGCAGGTTCACCCTTATAGAGAGTTTCTACATCAATCAGGGAATAGTGGATGAAGCTTAAAAACCCTTCTATGAAAATGACAAGCTTGAACTTTTTGTGCCAGGCTGATTCCTCATTACCTGCAGTAGTATCCACAGCAGCTCAGTGTCCTTTCAGGCAACACTCTAGGGTGCCTAGAAAGCCTGTGCCTTTACTGGGTGTCTGTTCCTACTTTGAGTTGCCTTCCTCGTGTCCTCTAACTTGGCCTACTGGTGTCTTTCCTTTAGTCATTAATATCTCATTTCAACAACCACAAAATATCCTAGCTAAATATAAGTTGCTTAATATGGTACCTAAAACATATTAAATTCTCAATAAGCACTATGGAAAAACATAGTTATAATAGTTAAAAGAGCATAATCAAAATCTTTATCATTATTCTTATTAGGTATGGAAATAAAATTCTGACTGGACAATGAGTCATTTACTTGAAAACTGTCCTTCTCAAAGCAGCACACTTTAATTTCAGACACTTTTTACTGTTATTAATAGAAGATTTTCCATAATATTTAGCCAAATTCTGGCTCCTTACCATTTTGCCAGCAAGTCCCACATTGCCCTGTGTATGTTTTCAGAGTGAGTCTAAACCTTTTTTCCCTACATGAGTCCTTCAAGTATTTAAATATAATAATCTTTATCTCTTCTTTATGTAGTTTCTTCTTTTGTCATTTTTTATTACAGGATTCATTTTCCAGACTTTTAAATGCCGTGTGGCCACCTTTGGAGTACACAATAATCTCCTAATTCCATTTATAATATGTTATTTAGAATCTAACAGCATCCCTCTTCTGGCCTCACTGCCTGAGGGCTATAGGATTACCACCTCCCTTATTCTTTCTAGAAGTGACACATCCAGAAATCAACCTCCATTTGCATGGACCCCTTATCCACTATCATTTGCCCATCCATGACTACTATGCAGCTTTTGCTTTTACTTAACATCCTGAACATGCCTTTGTTTTGTATTTCTCATACTGTAAGCCAGTCCTTATTTTGCACAGCAGTTTGTGAGATACTTGAGGAGAGAGGCAACTGGTTGTCCACTTGTAAATTCCTAGTACTTGGCACAACGTAAGGGACCTTGCAGTTCATTGCATTAATAAATGCTTGATGAATATATGACAAATTAATGAATAAATGAAAGGGCTTTTTAAAAATATAAACAGTTTGTAATATATTTACCACTTTTCTATATATGTAACTCCATTTTTGCTCCTAAGTACAGAATTTTATCATTTTATTACTTTTAAATGGATCTAAAGTGCACAGAATTGAGTTAATCACATAGTGTATGGCACACTATTGCCATTGGCAAAGGTCAGACTTTTCATTTGTTCCTATCAAAATTTAGCATGGTGTCTTGGACCCATTACTCCTGCCTATTGTAATTTGATTTTCTGCGATTAGCTGTCTCACACGGTTTTATATTATTTGCAATTTTGTTAAGCAGAGTAAGAGGATTAAGATACAAGCAACAACAAAGAGTAAATGATATATTAAGTGCTGAATTGTAAGCTACAGACTTGAAATGGTCTAAGAATTTGGCAAACAGGTAGAGCCTGAACATGTGAACTAGCGAAGAAAAGAATAGAATCTCTGAGATGTGAGCTGAGTCAAGAAGGCTGGGTGGGATTTGGATAAGAAGAAAAGAGAGGAATTTTTGAGCAAAGGACAGGGGGAACCAGCTGTGTTTGTTTACCAGAGGAAGTGGACTCAGATGTACAAAGGGAAGTGGAAAGTTGGAATCAGGGTTCCTCTTCCTGCCGCGATTTTTGGATTTATATTAGGTAAGAATACAAAGACAGAAAGCAGGCAGGTGGCATATGCAGTAGTAAAGATCACTGTCTCCCATTGCTATTTCATTCCAGGCAGATCCACTCATTAGAAGACCTCATTCTTATTTTCCACTCTAATTCATACTCCATCCTCCTGTAAGTCTAAGCACTTTTCTACTTGCTGAAAATAAAGAAGTCATTCCGATAGCTACCATCTACAAGTTTTGAATCTTAGAAATTCCATGTTCAGATGGGAGTACAGAGACTTTATTATCTTATATTGGATCTTTATCAACCATTTGCCAAATCCTTTGTGATGTTGCTGAGCATCTTAAATGCCAAACCTCCATCAGTTCTCTTTCTACCACTATGAATTGTGTAAGTAATGTGTTTTTGTTTTTCACTTCTTTTTGAATGATGAAATACATAGAACCAGATTTGTTCCTGCCCACCATCAACATTTATATCATAATATGATTAAATTTTTAGCTTGATTACCTACAATTCTTTGTTCTCATCCTTGTTTTACTTTTATCCCATTTTTATTTTTTTTATTTATTTATTTTTTTTTTTGAGACAGAGTCTCACTCTGTTGCCCAGGCTAGAGTGAGTGCCGTGGCGTCAGCCTAGCTCACAGCAACCTCAAACTCCTGAGCTCAAGCGATCCTCCTGCCTCAGCCTCCCGAGTAGCTGGGACTACAAGCATGCACCACCATGCCCGGCTAATTTTTTCTATATATATTTTTTAGCTGTCCATATAATTTCTTTCTAGTTTTTTAGTAGAGATGGGGTCTCGCTCTTGCTCAGGCTGGTCTCGAACTCCTGAGCTCAAACGATCCGCCCACCTCGGCCTCCCAGAGTGCTAGGATTACAGGCGTGAGCCACCGCGCCCGGCCAATCCCATTTTTATATCATGGTGCAATCCCTCAATCTACCTCCACACCCTGGACATCCTATCTGAGAACAACAAATATAAGTAATTTTGTCTAAAACAAGGGTGTTAAGTTAAACGTAATATTTGACTTATGGTTAAAATAAATCAAAATTGGATAATCAAGTGGCAGATATTAAACTTTCATTAATGCCTAGTTTTAATGCTCTATTTTCTTTATTGTATTGTGTTTGTATTGCATTTGAATAATTTTCAAATGACAGATTATTAAAGTGATTTAGGAGCTTCTGCATGGCTTTGTGTATACATATAGAAATATTCTCACATACTAAAACAATAAAGATAAAGAAGAGTTTGACATATATGTGTCTTTTCAGCTTACCATATTTCTAAGGCCTGGAGTCAAAGACCAAAATTCTGGACATTAGTTCATGAATTATGGTGACATAATCAGAATCCATATGGTTTCAAGAGTGGTTGAGTTACATCCAGATTCCTGATTCTCCCAGGGCACTGTTGGAGGCATTCAATAATAGACCAACAAACAAAAAATAACAGCTGATTTATTTTATCAAAAAAGTCTATGCAGATTTTACATATACTCATCCTATTCAGTCCAATGAGGACAGAAATGGACGTTTGGAGGATGTTCTGTTGAGCATGAAATAAAACACAAATCACAAAACATTCCTAACATCTATGTCTTTCCTTGACATCTGAAGTGGATATTCAACATTTGGAACTATTCAAAATACCCCTCAATAGTTTGTTTCCAAATAGTGTAAATTCTACTTTCTCAGTACAGAATTGTAATAAAAGGATAAATAAAACTGTATTTTCCAGCTTCCTTGCTGCTGTAGTGAAGGTGTTTTTAGGTTCCACCAATCTGATGGTCTGTTATAAAACTGATTTGTAATTGAATTCTGTAGGAAAGGTGGAAGTGTTCAGAGAACTCATTTTTTGGGGAGGTGGATCAAAGCAGAGTTGGTGGGGTAGGAAGTAGCATTGTTGGAAGCTTCCTGACTCGGTAACTTCCTTATCATGGCAAAGGGCACAGTGTCCCAACTGTGATTGTGGAAACTCAGCTCTGAGTCTCTTTCTATCTAAACTAGAGGAAGTGATTTCTATTGTCTGAACAGCAACCCTGCCCATGGCAAGCTTCTACCAGAGATCCTACACTACATTAACTTACCTAAAACAATCTTACATTTGGTGCCTGTTTTATTTACTTTGAGATTTAATTTATTATGTTCTCTACCAGACATGTAAATATATGACTGTTTTCTCTCCATACTGCCATCAGAACTTCGTGAGACACACAGAATGAATTATACTTAAACCTCTAAAATATTGACTAAATTCAAGAATTTAAAGAAAAATACTGGGCGAGTATTACCAGTATAAGTATAGTTTGCTTCTATTATATTACAATTACAACCTAATCTTTATATTTAAATTTTTTAAATATCACCATTCTCCACAAGCAATAATTATTACATGCACAAGTGGACACAGTTAATGAGGTAATTAGACTATAATAAAGCAATCTATGAATTAATCAATAATCATTTATGGAGCACTATTGTGCAGCAAACTTGGCTAGGTACAAAGGAGTCCTATATGTAGTCCACTTCACATTCCAGCTGGAGGATTCAGCATATACAACACCACAGTTGTGGCAACACCTCTGCTGAAAGGAATAGTAGTTGACTGCACTGGAACAGAAGAGTGAGGTTCTATACCTGGCCCTGTTGCTTGTAAATTTCATGCTTCAGGGATACAATTCAGAGCTTCAACTTTGACATTGTTAAACCAAGAGATATGAGGTAATATTTGGAATACCATTTTAGGCTCTAAAATGGCCTTTCCAAACTCACTCACCTGCGGACACTTTAAACTGCAGTCCTAGCCCAATCCAGTTTTTGAGCCATTCTTGGCCCCCAAAATGAGGAACATTATAGCACGATCATGAAGACACAGCAGGGAGTGGGATTGTCTCAACTGCCAATGGCCCAGGACTTGGTGTGTGTACAGTGAGCCTCAGACATCTGTTTGTTTAGCAGGCCACAGCCTTCCCCTAAAAGCATCATTCTATTCACTTTGCATTACTAATTAGCATTTCATTACTATCCCCTGGGAGCTGGACACCATCACCTTAATTTCCAGCCGTGGATGTGTCCCTCTGCCAAAGGACCATCTGGACCCACTGTGCTGCCATCCACCTGATAGTCATTATTGCCTCTGCCTGAGGCCTCCTGCCACGTGCCCCAGCAGGCAGGGCTGGACATCCTCAGACACGGACATTGGCCTAAAGCGAGCCTGAGACAATGACACGTCCTGGAACATTGCAATTGATGCTGCTAGGTGCACTCCTCAAAGGCCAATCCCATAAAATTGCTAATATTTATTAAAGTACTTCCTATTACCAAACACTGTTCTAAACACTTTGTGTACATTATTTCATTTGATCTTTATAATAACCCACGAATTAGGTATTAAAATCATTACCATTTTTTAATACGTAAAGTAAATCTGACAGAGAATGCTTAGGTAATTTACCCAAAGTTTCAGAGCTAATAAGTGGTGAGCCAGGTTTGAGCCTAAGCACAAACTCTTAATGACTAGGCCATGCTAATTAACACCTCATCTCCTAACATGTGGGCTTAACTTCAGACTCATTCTTCCCATAGGCAAGTGGCTGAGATTGTAGCATGCCATGCATACTAAGAAAGATATTAATTACTATTACAACAGAACTAAACAAGCCAAAAACATATATATATAACATAAATACTCTTTTTTATTTGAATTCACTTTTTTAAATAATGATTTTAGTCATGTACATTGTTAAAAAATGAAGATTTACTCTTTTATTATTTTTAGTATCAGAATACTTTGAATCAATTTGTTCTGAAAATTTCCAAAACATACCATAAACTTTCCAAAGTAGTAAGTAGAATAATGGATATAATGCATCATTTTCTGATCTCTGGGTAAATGAAGTTAATAGGCCCTGAGTGAAGGTCTAAGTGGTTATCTTATGAAGGCTGATTATTTAGAGATTGTTCTGACTGTTTTTCTGGTCTTGGTTCTATTCTAGGGATTGAGGTGCTATGTCAGTGGGAGAGGCATTGGTAGCCAAGCCAGTATCAAATGAGAATCTTGAGGGGAATGTTATATGGCTTGGGTGGAGCATAATGTTTCTTTGTTCTCTCCTCCTTTCCCTTCCCTCCATAGACCCCTCTTACTTATTCATGATGCCTTCTAAAATAGAAATATTCTGACATTCATTATCAATTAATCTTCAAGTATCCCAAATAGCCATATTTAAAGAAATATTTTAATGGGAATACTAAGGTGAATATGAACAGGCCTGGACAGGAGCAATGTTCTTGTTTCATTTCTTTAATTCTTTTTCCACTGTGTTTTTCTTCTACAATTTTCTTCCTCTTTCTTTTATCTCACAACATGAATGCATTCTGGTGGTCTCTGTGCTGAGATGCATATTACCATTCAGGCAAATTTAGTTCTGATTACTTTTCCCAAAACTTCTCTATCACCTTATCTTAGAGTTTAATTCTAACTCAGTCTACTATGTCCATACTGTGGGAATGTCATCAAGATAAGATTGTCTTATTAAAATTCTGCTTCAGACTTTAGGAGTTTTACATCCTTGAATGGGGATCTAAATAAGACATGAACTAATCATAAAGAAATATGGCTCCTTCCTCTCCATTTTTTTAAATAAGAAAATATCATTGTTATTGTTGTTGTTTGACAAACAAGGTTAAACTTGCTACTGATAAGGAAACTGAAAGCAGATCTTTTGAGGCAGGCAGTAAAGAAGAGTGTTTCTGGACATACTTCGCTCAAACCCTTTCTGTTTTTGAGCAGTCCACTCAGACAGAACTTTCTCCACTGAGCCATTAGCTGTCACTCTAGCTGAAAAAAACCATTTTCTCTTCCTGATACTGTGGCACTTAGCGTGTAACACAGAGACTACATTCTTACAATCGGTCATTAGCAGAACTTGACCAATATGTAACAGCACTATACTATACTAAGAAAAGCACACACAGAGATAACTGCAGAAAGTTTAGAACAACAACAATAAAAATCTTTTAATTCACTCAGTGTTGAAATACATGTTGCTTTCACCATGGCTTGATATGATATGTGGAATAAAGAATCTATTTTTAAAAAGAGAGACAGTTCTAATCTGATGTAGGCACCCTTCGCTACAAATTTTGTTAACACGTTTGCGTCTGAGAAGTTTGCAAACAAAGGCAAAGATAGACAAAGAGCATATGCTAAATTGATCATTTTTGCGTCTGAATATTCACTATTTGAGAGACAAGAAACTGTTCAATCTGATTTGGGTTATGATTATACTGTAGCCCAAATTGAAGTGTCTGTGGAAATGGATTGGGTGAGCTTCTCAGTTGTCAGTCATATCACTTATTCTGCACCGAGTGAGATGAGGGCACTCATGGGAAACGGTAGAAGTGGTTCTGCGATACACCTAGACAGATGGGTGTTCCTTTCCTTCAAGAAGGCCCTCACTGCCTCGGCAACCACTGTGGATGAAGAACAGGAAGTGCCATCTCCAATCCTGCCACCGCCACCCTGTGCCTAGCACAGGGAGAGCCTCCAGGACACCTTCCAAGAGCTCAGATTCTGGATTAAGTGTTACTCTCAAATTAAATCAGCGGAATGTGTATGAAAGAACTGGGCTAGGGGTGGGGGGTGATTTTGAATATAAAACAGCAATACAGTTAGAGAGATGGGATGTAAACATGTAAAAATTTAAATAATGAAAATTTCAAGTAGCAAAGATAGCAGAAGAAAACCAAAGTAAACATTTGTTGCAGCAAAGAGTATTTTCCAGAAGAGGAAGAATTCCTGTGAGAAATGACGTTTCAGAAATCGATCCTTGTCACTTATCAAAAAACAATTTAAATCGTATCTGTCAGTCTTAGCAAGGGATGTAAAGAGATAGTTAGGTTTGCTCTCTGGGCACTGGATGGAAGCTTCTCTTTTCGTTTTTCCTTTTCCACCTGTTTCTATCTAGGTTCTCCAGAGAAACAAAAGGAATGGGAAACAAAGATAGATAGATAGATTTTAAGAAATTAGCTTATGTGACTATGGGGACAGGCAAGTCTGAAATCTGTAGGGCAGGCCAGCGGGCTGGAAACCCTGGCTGGGTTTGTACTTTACCATCTTGAAGCAGAATTCATTTTTCCCTGGGAAATCTCAGATTTTTGCTAATAAGGCATTTACCTGATTGAGGTCCATCCACATCATCAGGGATAATCTTTACTTGGAGCCAACTGATTATAAATGTAATCATATCTACAAAATAGAGCAACATCTAAACTAAACTAACATTTGAGTAAACAGTAGGGGCACTGTAGCCTAGCCAAGATGACTTGTGAAATTAACCATCACAACACCCTTGGAGGGTTCCTACTAGCGCGCATGCATGTGCACACACTCACACACTTGGTTGTGAAAGTCCCTTAAAACATATTTCTGCTCTAAATGACCAGTTTTTCTTCTTCATCCTATTCTTAACATTGTTACCGTTTGCTGTTGTTAAATATTCACAAAATTGTTTCTATCATTTTCATTATTTTTTTTCCTTCATAAAATAGGTGAGAGCCCCCAGTCCTTTTGTGGATAACATTCACAGATTCCCCACAATCTGAGTCCACCCTGCCTCTCAGTCTTACTGCCTAGAATCGCTCCAAACCAAGCTTGGATTTCAGCCAGTTGGTCTATCTCCTGGAGCCATTTGACTTGGGCTCTTTCTTGCTTTTTTTTTTTTTTTTTTTTTTCTTTTTTCTTTTTTTAATTTTCTCCTCTGAGAGAATCTTCATCTTGTTTTCTGCTATTAGCATTTTCACCACGGATTCTTTCCTGATTTGCTAAAGACAGACTTATTACCCTCCGGAGCCCTGATGAATGGTTTTCTGATTATTTTTAAAGATGTTGATATCTCCTGACTGAGTGTAATTATTCATGTTTGTGTCCTTTTTCTCAGTTTTGTTTTTTTTTTTTGAGCAGTAACCACCATGATGCTTGAGCAGCTTTTCATCTTCCAGTGTATCTCACTCAGGGGCAGTGTGTTGTAGGACTTCAGGATGTAGGCACTTTTAGAATAAATTTTAAAAGTAGGAAGGAAATAGCCAAGAAAGGAAGAAAGGTAGGGAAGGAAGGAGAGGAAAAAAATGACATTGATAATTTGATAGAAAGAGCACACACAAAATCACAAAATTTTAGAATTTTATAGCTGAATAGGTCTTCAAGGGATCATGTGGGTTTGTTTTTTTTTTTAATAAGATAGGAAAGGCTGGACGCGATGGCTCATGCCTATAATCCTAGCACTCTGGGAGGCTGAGGTGGGTGGATGGTTTGAGCTCAGGAGTTCGAGACCAGCCTGAGCAAGAACCAGACCCCATCTCTACTAAAAATGGAAAGAAATTATATGGACAGCTAAAAATATACATATAGAAAAATTAGCTGGGCATGGTGGCACATGCCTGTAGTCCCAGCTACTTGGGAGGCTGAGGCAGGAGGATTGCTTGAGCCCAGGAGTTCGAGGTTGCTGTGAGCTAGGCTGATGCCATGGCACTCTAGCCCAGGCAACAGAGTGAGACTCTGTGTTAAAAAAAAAAAAAAGGAAAATGAGCTCCAGAAATTTTAAATGACTTGTCTAGAAAGAAGATAAACAATTTGGATAAAGTTCACAGAGGTAGAATATAACTGACCCAGAATGCTTTCTGTGATACCATGCTGCCATCAAATATACAATTAATGTCAATGAACCACTAAATTACCTTCTCTAATCACCCTCCAAATTTGCAGATGTTTCATTATTACCCTCCTTTTTCATAAGTCGTGGTAGTGTAGTCACAGAGCTATTGACAAATCCTCCTGTTCTCCTTGCAAAGGAAAGGACTATGTTCCTTGCTCCCCTTGGATTTGAGCCTGGCCTGGTGACTTCCTTTGGCCAGTGTAGTAGACGAGAAGGTGGAATGCCAGAGACCACACTGGTGCCTCCTCTTTCCACCTCCAGGGTGGTTGTCAGTGTTTCAGAAGATGGACACTCTGTGAGTCTGGCTTTGAGTATGTATCGTGAATAGTGAAACCTCAAGCTCTCAAGCTGTCCTATGCAGAGAGACATGCAAGGATCAAGAAATAAACTTGTAATGTTTCCACTGCAGAGAGTTTGAATTTACTTGTTACTGCAGTGTAAATTAGCTCATGCTGCCTGATACCGTGGACATGATAAAAGTGAATATATCCATTGGTTAGGGTTCCCATAACAAAATAGCACAGACTGAGTGGTTTAGACAATAGGCAATTATTTTATCATTGTTCTGGAGAATAGAATTCCAAGATCAAGGTGTCTACAGGGTTAGTCTCTTCTGAGGCCTCTCTTCCTGCCTTGCAGAGGGCCACCTTCTTGCTGTGTCCTCACATGGTCTTTCCTCTGTGCAGGAGCATCATGGTTTCTATTTATGTGTTCTAATTTCCTCTTCATAAAAGGGCACCAGTAATACTGGATTAGGGTCCATCCTAACAGCTTCATTTTAACTTACCTTTAAAGACCTGATCTCCAAATATAGTCACATTCTGGGTTACTGGAGTTTAGGACTTCAATATATGAATTTTAGGACAACAGAACTGAAATCCATAACAGTGAGAAATATCATAATCTATTTAAGATGTTGAGAAATGCATTAGCTAGTGAAGGCAATAAAAGCAATAAATCAGTTTGGTTGTCTACCCCTGTTCTCCACTAGATAATGGAGCTAAAAGTGGGCAAGTTTTAATTTGATTTATAGAATTAGTTTTAATGTGACTTCCTTCATACAGTATTGTTTTAGCAGGGGCTAGAGATGAGGAGTGAAGCATAGTTAGTTACTACTCACTAAATATTTGTGAACTCTCCCACATTTCCTAGCCTCCGTGTGATTATGTCATGTGACTAGTTGTGGTCAAAGGACAGTAAATGAAAGCATTGAATATCCCTTCCAGGCCAATGCATTTAAAAGTGGATAGGCAACTCTGAAGGCTCTCTTCTCCTTCAGGGTGATTGTGGAGACTGTGTATGGATAAAGCAGAAAATATGATGGAAACAGACTGGGTTGTTAAGGTCAGCTTCCTTGTGGAGTTTTTGGACTTAAAACAGATTTACATGAGCAAGAAATATATTTTTATGTATTAAGGCTCTGAGGTATGGAATTATTTGTTATTGCAGCAGATTCCTATACTATACTTACCTCCAAAAGGAGCAGAGGGTGTATGTGCAATAGTTGGGGTGCCTATGTTTGCAAAAGCAACAATGGAAAATAGAAATAACAGGAGGACACTGGGACTTTAGCAAAGTGAGCTTTATTTTTGTTCCTTTCTTTTTCATTTTGGATGGAAAGGTTCCAAGAAAAAACCATCACCTGCTTCACTATTTTACCTAAGGCTGGCCTTGAATACCAACTGAACAGAACCATCTTTTCTCCCTGGACAATTTGTACTTCAGAAAAGCATTTGGAACTAAGTTTTCATAAGGTAGAAAGTAATTTAATGTTGAAAAGGTAGAGCCAACCATACATGAATAAATGCATATCCATTGCATATTAATAATGCACTGTAATAAGCTACCCTTCTCACTTTTAGAAGACTCCTCTGAGCCTTTTCCCAATGTTAAGATGGCTCTGAGCTCCAGGCCAATTCTGACTTTTTTCTCCTTGTTTCTATGAAGTGTTCAGGAGAGTTACAAGCAGACTCCAGGAAATCCATTTGAAATGGAACACTGACAAATTCTCTGCGACTACAGACTAGTGAACCAAAATATATGTAGCTATGTCATGCCTGAAATAGTTGAATGAACAATGATTGTTTATTTTAGATAAGAAAGATCTTAGGGAGAGTATGATTATTCTTTTTCATTATTTCAAGGGTGTCATGTATATAAAAGTAATGGAGAAATTATAAAATAATTTGGGTTTACTGTTTGTTTTCAAAGCAGTAGCCACCCCATAATTGACAAAGATACAAGCAAAAAAGAAATGGCTATCTCCTGGGGCAAATGTAATAAAATCTCTGTATTTGGAACTATGTGTTTGATTTAATGATAGAGTTGCCCTGTATGAGCTATAGGATTCATTCATTATTAATTCAACAAACATTTGACAGATATTGGGTTCAGTGATGATTTTATAAAGGTCAAATAAGTTATAGTTCCTTACCCTCACATAGCTCAAAAAGCTCAAATTCTAGTGGCTGAAACAGATAGGTGACCAAAAATTCTGTCTTGGAGGAAGAGACAAAGTATACTGGTACACAAAGAAAAGACCGTGAATTCTCCTGGGGCTTGCTGGAAGGTATCTTTGAGTAGTTAATTCTCAGACTGGGACTTCTAGAAAAGGCAAAGCCAAGGTTGGGTCACTGCAGGCAAAGCATATGCAATGGCACAGATATAGAAAATATGTGGTTTTTGTATTATGACTAAGGAAATGTAAGAAATGCCGTATATTGAAAGCCCTATCATGGTGAGAAATAAGCTTGGGAAGGTGCAGAGACCAGTACATGGATGCCTCGAGTTTTTTGGAATTTATTCTATAGCCAGTGAGAAGCCATGGGAAGATCTTAAGCCCATGAGAACCATAATCTAAAGCATAAATCTTTGTACAGTTTCATTCATTCCCAAAGTTTCATGATCCCAAGAAGATAATGAACTATTAACTCTTTTTAACTTCAATAGTTCTTCCACAGTTCTTGCAGTTGGTATCCCAAGAGTATTTATCTTTCCCTGCCATAGTAGCCTTTTTTTTTTGCTTTGAAGATATTTATTTTTGTTCCCTTTTTATCAATCCAACAACACATGAGTATCTTTGAGATAAGAATTGTGTCCTCTTTATCTTGCTATTTCTTGTACTCCCTGGCCTACATGCTTGTCCAGAATAGATGCTCAACAAAGGGATATTGCTAAGATTCTATGAATTAGGCCTCATAGAGATCTTTGTATGCCATGGGGAGAATGCCATAAGAGAGATATGAGACTCCCTCAGCAAAGTATGAGGGTACAATAAGTATGAAATGTGCATGAAGTTTAAGTTAGAATACCTGAGATCAAGGTCAAGCTATGCTACTTACCAACTGAATTATCTAACAAATCTGAGCCTCAGTTTTCTCATGTGTAAAATGGGCACAATGACTGTAACATTTATCTCACAAGGCTTTTGTAAGGATCAGAAAGGATGATATAAGTGAAGTGGTACAGGAATTATGAAATAGTATAAAACTTCTAGCAATGTTGATGATGACAATGATGTCAATGATGAAGCTAATGAATTGGCAAGTGGACAGACATATAGAAATGTTCTCCATTCTCAAATAGTTCATGTAGAAGCATTTATGAAATATTAAATAAGAACATCCTTCATAACAATAAGCTGAGAGATATTTACTTTCTAAACCCTTGGGTTGAATTTGACCAGTGGTGTTCCCTTCCAATATAGTTTCTATGTGGAAAGTCATTTTGCATATTGAAGAAGACAGAATGGGGAATCAGAACTGTCAGGTGCTGGTCCTGGCTCCATTACTAATGATCTTTTTGGTTTTCACAACCATGAAATGAATAGTAATACAGTTTTGGCTTCCTCCACTGGATTAATTTTATGGTCAAATTAAAGGATGTAACCCACCACCATATTTATGCAGAGGAATATGTTATTCCCATAGATGTAATACTGTTTGATATAACATACAATTCATTCAATGATTTCTATGGACATACGTATGCCAAGAAGGGTGAAACTGGGCATCTCATAGTTATAACCAATAATTACATCAGCCACAGCCACCTACTCGAAGCCACACTTGTACTCAAAGAAACTTTATGCATAGAAATGGTTTTCCCAATCACCAGTATAGTAGGAGCAAGGTTATTGTAGCAATATTGGCTCATAAAAAAAGACAGGAAATAAAATGTCAACAGCAAGTGTAATACCTTTCTGTATATGTCCTTCACTTACTGAGACAGTTTCCAGGCTGTTCTTGAAAGAATGATTTGTTTATAAACCAGGTACATTCTTTCAAGCTCTTTAGAGCAGAAGAAAATGCTTTCATCACATTTCCCTCTCCCTATATCATCCACAGATATATTTCCTACATTTCTATGAATACACAGTCATTTATTTATTCATTCATAACTAATTTCTGGGCACCTACTATGTGCGAGTTACGTATGAGAGTACTGAGGCTAATCAAGTTACCCTTGGTTCTCAAGCACCTTTCAATTTAATAGGGAAAGCCAGTCATGGAAACAAATCATGGCAATAAAACATTATAGTTGTTATGATAGAAGTATGTGCAGCATACACAGGGAGACACAAAAGGGATTATTTAATTCTGCCTGGGGAGAAAGAAAAGACTTTATGAAGGAGGTGATGTTTGATGTGGTCCTTAAAATATGAGTGATTTTACAGGCAGACAACAGGGAGAAAAGTTTCCTTAGCCAAGGAGAATGGGGAAATACAGTTACTTTAGTATATACTGGGTCAGAAGATAGAAAGATCAATTTACCGAGTAACAGAAACATACATCATCAGATGCTGGATATCTGATATGGGATATCCAGTCAAATACCAAGGCATGTAGGAGTGTAGTCAGGGCTGTGCATCACAATGGTCCCCTCTGACTCTTCTGCTGAGCCTTGGGGGCAGACGTCCTCCTCCCAGAATGTAGGCATCTTCCCTGGTTCTGTACTTACAGAAGAGTGTCTTAGTTAATTCAGTCCTCAGACATAGTCATTGGCCCACACATTTCTGTCACAGATTTTGCAGGCTTAGAGACTTTGAGTCTGTACTGAAGAGGGTTCTATCCTCCTCTAGGGCATGTGCCACTATCTGGCTGGTGCCACAAAGTTTGTGTTAAGGCAGATAAAGTCATCACAGAAATATGGTCACACAGGGCAGTCTTTTAGAATGGTAGGAAGTGGGCATTGTGTAGTGGTTAAGGACAGAAAATCAAGCAACAGGAAGCTTACATTCAGAGCCTAGGTATGGAATTCAGGGTAAGACCTTTCACCTTCCCATGACCTGATTTCTTTATTTATAAAATGGGAATAATAATATCTGCTTTATAGAGTTGCAATGAGGCATATAGCACATGATAAACTTCTGTCATTATTATGATTATTATTATTAGGTAAAGATGGTGAGATCTTTGACCCTGGGGCACAGATAACTGGGTCAAGGCTGTTGTTCATGGAAAACCCATGTACATCACTCAGCTCAACCACTTCAGCCAATGTATTGTCAAGACTACATATGAGACTTTGACTTGGACTTTCCTCAATGGTTAGTTTAGGTTTTTATCTAAACATTTTGATTTTCATGCACTTAGAGGTAAAAAGAAGTAGCCTATATTAAATGTTGCTCAAAGATTATTTTATGATAAAAAAAAAAAACCTCTCCATGACATTAAATTTCTTAAAATCCACATACGAAAGTAGTGACCGCTCTCCCATAAATAAATAAAAAAGTCCCAGTGTGGAAATACATTAGCTAAAATAAGTGTTTGATCCTTTCAACCAAAGCCCATTTTCTTCTTCCATCCAGAAAGCCTTGAAGTGTGAGTATTACACTACTTGCAGATTTCTATGTAGGCAGGGGATAAATAGTCCACTTCTGTAATTAATAACTATTAAAGCTGTTTGACTGATCATATCTTTGGGCTCCTGAAATCTCTTCTGTGCAGGTGTGCATTAATGGAATCCATTAAATTCATATATTTCAACAGATAGTAATTTACGATCCTTTATCAGATCTGTCAGGACCCGCAGCAGGAGATACAGGACTGTCTCAGGGCATTACAGAACTAACCGGGCTCCCTCCCTCAGACATGACTCGCCTTTAAGTACTAAATACTAATGTCAGAATGTCAGTGCAATGGGCAGCCACGTTAGGTGCATTCTGCATTTGCTGTCTGAGAATATGTAGAATAAGCTTTTTATCACTGGTGAAACCCTGAACAGAGATGAACAATTTTCAGCCACTGAAGGAAAAATGTGTGGGAGTTCTAACCACTTTATATTTGCCATAAAAAAAAGGAGAAATTGAGAACACAGGAAGGTTAAGGGAAAGTAATGAGTTATCCTAGGGGTGAATCATCTTTCCCAGGGGTGACAGCCAACTGGGGTTGCAAGTTCACTTAATGGGGCAGCCTCCCCGTTCTGTCTAGTGTTTCCAGGGGAAATAGAAATCAGCCTTG
This sequence comes from Eulemur rufifrons, assembly GCF_041146395.1. Classification (NCBI taxonomy): domain Eukaryota; kingdom Metazoa; phylum Chordata; class Mammalia; order Primates; family Lemuridae; genus Eulemur; species Eulemur rufifrons. Next base: position 27,452,469 of record NC_090987.1, on the reverse strand, counting down.
GCTCCTGCTGGGTCCCACCCTCTGGCTCGGCCCAAAGAGAAGGGCTGTCCTCTCAGAGACAGGATGTCCCTCCAGCAGGGCCAGGTTTCTGAAGGGACAAAGTAGTCAGCCACCTTCCTGAGGGGTTCCAGGGTGGCAGAGCCACGTTTGGGAGGTAAAATGCTACTTGAGGGGTTTGCATAATTAATCGAAAGCTGAAAGCAAGCCTGGAAGAACCAATAAAGATATCATGTAATTATGAACTAACATCTGAAGGATGGTTAGTGGCAAATGAAGAGGAAGGGGGAGTGGGAAGTTGTCCTCTGCCACCAGGAGCAGGATGAGGAGAACAAATTGGGAATGTTAGAAGGCAACAACCTTAAAAGGTTCCTTTTGTATTTTATAAATGCAGTGAAAATGTTTTTCAGTGGTTTTGAAAGGGAAAAGAGTGTTGCATTGAGCTCAAATCCCATATGATTGCGATGAACTCTTTTATTTGGAGAATATTTTTACTATTCAAAGAATTCTCAAAACAATTAGGTGAGGTTGGCGGGCCCCATTTTAAAGGCAATAACTGAGTCCTATCCCTATTCAAAAGCAAGTTTATGTCTCAGGGTATAGTGGTGATTACTAGAGCTTATTCTTTTCTACAGTTTCCTGAGGAAACACAGACAAAGGCATCAGTTTTCCGGGCTCATCTAACAAACCAGCAGCTCCAAGACCACCACCTCCAAGCTGGATCCGAAGTGTGAGAATGTGAGTACCCTCACGAGGCAGGGGGCGGGTTCTGTCTTGTTTTATTTCTTTGTCTTTGGTCACAATATACATACACACACACATACACACGTATATAATGTGTGTGTATATATATATATATATATACACACACACACACACATATATATTTCCTTGGAATCTACAGGAATTTTCAATATATGGTAAGTCTTATTTTGTGGAAACTTAGTATTTACTAAGGAGTTGCTTAGGGGCATCATTTATTTTTTAAAATTCTTCATTTTATAAACCAATGTACAGTAAAGATATCTGTAGATAATCTACCCTCAACACATTTTCCACTCCAAATCATTAAACATGGGATTGTTCAAAATATAACTTTTATACAAATATGGAATAGAACTATGATGTAAAGGTAAGCAAACTAATATATTCTGGCTAGATGATAATATTTCTTTAATTAACCTCCTTTTTTGAATTTTTATATTATCTCTTTTAAATTGAGGCATAATTTACATCCAATGAAATATACAGCTTTTAGGCTGAGTGCAGTGGTTCATGTCAGTAATCCGAGCATTTCAGGAGGCTGAGACAGGAGGACTGGCTTGAGCCTTGAATTTAAAGTTACAGTGAGCTGTGATGATGTCACTGCACTCCAGCCTGGGCAACAACTGACTCTACCAAAACACACACACACACACACACACACATCCCTCTTAAGTGTACAGTTCAATGAATTTTGACAAAGGTATACATCTACATAATCACCACCTAATGAAGATACAGAACATTTCCATCTCCCTACAGCATTCCCTTCCTGCCCTTTTCCAGTCTGTCCCACTCTGTACCACCTCAAAGACAACTGCTGTTTCGATTTCTGTAATGTCATACAAACAGAACCATACAGTATATTCTCTTTTTTGTCTGGCTTCTTTCACTCAATAGAAAGTTTCTGAAATGCATCCATGTTATTCCATGTATCAGTAGTTTTTCCCATTTCTTCATTGAATAGTAATCATTGTATGATCATACCACAGCTTGGCACTGTTCTCTGGTCAATGGATATTTGGGATCTTTTTCTGTTTGGGGTATTATGAACAACACTACAATGAATGTTCTTGGATAAACCTTTTTGTTGGTATAAGTATTCATTTCTCTTGTATAAATACATATGAGAGGAATCTCTGGGTCATACGGTAAGCATATGTTTAATTTTATAAGATACTGCAAAACTGTTGCCCAAAGTGGTTATGCCCTTTTCTAAGTTGACACATAATAAATTATATATATTTATGGTGTACAGAGTGATATTTTGATACATACAATGTGTAAAGATCAAATCAGGGTAGTTTATCCATCACCTCAAACATTTATCATTTCTTGGTATTGGGAACATTCAAAATCCTCTCTTCCAGCTATTTGAAAATATGTAATATGTTCTTGTTAACTGTAGTTCCTCTACAGTGCTATAGAACTTTAAAACTTACTCCTATCTAGCTGTGATTTTTTTAAATTTATTTTTAATAGTTATGGGTACATAATAATTGTATATAATTATAGGGTACATGCGATGTTTTGATACAGGCATACAATGTGAATTAACCAAATCAGGGTAATTGAGGTATACATGACCTCAGACATTTATCATTTGTTTGTGTTAGGAATATTCAAATTTTCCTCTTGAAGTTATTTTGAAGTATACCTTAAATTATTGTTGATTATACTCACTTTGGTGTGCTATAAAATATCGTTCATTCTTTCTGACTAATTATATTTTTGTACCCATTAACCATCCCCACTTTATCCCTCCCTCCCCATCACGCTTCCCAGTCTCTAGTAACCATGATTCTACTCTCTGTCTTCATGATATCAATTGTTTTTAATAATTAGCTGCCATATATGAGTGAGAGCATACGAGATTGTCTTTCTCGGCTTGGCTTATTTCACTTAACATAATGTTCTTCAGTTCCATCCATGTTGCTGAAAATGGCAGGGTTTCATTCTTTCTTATGGCTGAATAGTATTCCATTGTGTATATGTACCACAATTTCTTTATCCATTCATCCACTGATGGACATTTAGGTTGATTCCAAATCTTGGCTATTGTGAATAATGCTGCAATAAACATGGCAGTGAAGATATCTTTTTGATATACTGAATTCCCTTCTTTTGGATATATACCTAGCATTGGGATTGCTGGGCCATATGGTAGTTCTATTTTTAGTTTTTTGAGGAACCTCCATACTGTTTGCAATAGTGGTTGCACTAATTTACATTCCCACTAATAGTGTATGAAGATTACCATTTCTCCATATCCTTACCAGTATTCGTTAATGCTGTCTTTTTGATCAAAGCCATTTTAAATGGGGTGAGATGATATCTCATTGTAGTTTTGATTTGCATTTCTCTGATGACTAAAGATGTTGAGCATTTTTTCATATACCTGTTGGTCATTTATATGTTTTTTTTTTCCATAAATGTCTACTCAGATTCTTTACTTATTTTTAATTGGATTATTTGATTTTTGCCTATTGAGTTGTTGGAGCTCCTTGTATATTCTAGTTATTAATCCTTTGCTAGATGGGTAGTTCGCAAATATTTTCTCCCGTGCTGTGTGTTGTCTCTTCAATTTGTTGATTGTTTCCTCTGCTGTGCAGAAGTTTTTTAGCTTGATGTGATCCCATTTGTCCAATTTTGCTTTGGTTGTTTGTGCTTTGGGGATTAGCTGCAATTTTGTATCTGTTAAACAACTTTTTCCTATCCTCTGCCCTCACCCTTCCCAGCCTTTAATAACCACTATTCTATTCACTACTTCTGGAAGATCATTTTTTTTTCCTGGATTCCACATAGGAATGAGAATATGTGGTATTTATCTTTCTGTACCTGGCTTATTTTATTTAACATAATGCCTTCCAGGCTCATCTTTGTTGCTGCAAAGGACAGGATTTTGTTCTTTTTTATGGCTGAATAGTATTCTATTCTGAATTTTATTCTGAATAGTATTCTGTATATGTACCACCACTTCTTTATCCATTTATCTGTTGCTGAACACTTGGGTTGATTCCATACCTTGGCTAAAAATATGCAGTGCTTTATGAATTTGCATGTCATCTTTGCACAAGGGTCACACTAATCTTTTCTGTATAGTTCCAATTTTAGTATATGCGCTGCTGAACTGAGCACTAATCTCCCTATTGCATTCATCATATTTTCTAATACTTCTAGAGATATTACAGGCAAGATTAATCAGTGTTAACTACTTATATTAGAATAATGATTCAGGTTATATCTTTTAAACAATAAGCTGTCAAATAAATATTCCAGGATACCTGGTAAGAGCTAAATTTACAAAGAAAGGTAAGACATGGTCCTTGCTCTTGAGAAACATGTTTATTGAGAAAGGCTAGAAACAGACATGGTAAACATTAATGAAGGTACATAAACGAGTGTGAGAATATAAGGCATTCACACAGCTCTTAAGGAGAGCTGGGCTGGGGCTTCAGAATCCTCAGGACATTTGATCTGAGCCTTGAAGAGGACTTTCATTCACTCAACACGTATTCATTATGTCAGTTATGTTCAGATGCTAAGTGAATGGAATTGGATTTTCTAAGAAGAGAGACACAAGGTCAAAGCAGGAAGATTGTATCCAATCTGGAGCCAGAAAACTGACAGTGAAAGGGAAGGGAATTAATATCTGCTTCACACCTATTGTCTACCAAGTGCTTAATCCTCCCACCAGGTCTAGTTCAAGCATTTTTATTCCCACATTATAGATGACAAACCTGAGTTTCAGAGAAGTTACTTTGCTTGGCCAGGTTCATTGAGCATGTATGAATTAGAGCTGGAGTGTGAATGTAGCTGGTCTCCTTCCAGAGTCATGCTCTTTTCCATTCCCGTGGCAGCTGCCTTCTTGTACAAGCATAGAAACAGAATAAGACGAAGAGAGAATGAGGGATTGCACCAAAGGCAATGTGGTTTTAGTAGCTGAGATGTGTTATGCTTCAGCTGGAAATAGAAGCCACGTAAAACAGTAGAACATAAAATAAACAGCATAGGCTTTAGAATCGGAGATGTGTGGGTTTATATCCTGGCTCAAACACTGACTAGCTTTGTTGTCTTTGATTCTGAGCTTAATCAGATGCAGATCAGTGATAATAATACCCATTGAATCAAAGTATAGTAAAGTACAGTGTTTATTTTAAGTAAATGTGACACATAGTAGTTGCTTTAGCCAATGTTACTTCAACTTTCTACTTAGATTGCCCAAGGAGCAGCTATTTCTTAATGTTTTGCAGCAAAGAATTTCATTAAAAGAGAGAATTGATATGTAGCAAACAAAAAGTAGCCATTCATATTTATTTAAATAATGCTCATTTATTGCCTTCATATAGTAATATCATTGGCCAAATTCTATATGCAAGGGGTTAACAGCACTGGCTTTGGTTCCTGTGTAGACTCTGCCTTGCTTCTTCCCCTGTATTTTTATATTGCTTTGTCTGGGACACTGTGACAGCACTCAAAGTCCAAAAGGCCTAGCATGGGCCTTTTGTCCACCCATCACCTACTTACAGAATGCTTATTGGTTTGGGTTTTGAGATACACTTCCTGAGCCATACTCATATTACCTTTATGACATTAATGTTAATTTCCTACAATTACATTTAGACTATTTCTCACTATTTTGGATAAAGTTTAGCTGATTTGACCCTGCTTTAGAAACTTATATTTACTCCCAAATTCACAATGCTTGAGATGAGTCAACCTAAAGACCTTGGGCCACAATTGAGAACTCCCACCAGTTCCACAGGAGGAATAACCAGAAGTGGCACCTGACATTAAGGAATGCTCTGGTCAGACAATGACTGCATTGGAATGATTACCTTAAGATCATGGTGAACCAAAAAAAGAAAAGAAAAATTTTTTTCAATTACTGGTTGGTCATTTATAATCAGATTAAGTATCTACTTTTTGTATAATCCATGGGTAGAACAAACGGTGAATCTTAGTAGCCATACAAATGGTACCACTGCATAATCAAGTGAGCAACTTTATGGAGATTTTCTTTAAAGTAAGGCTAGCGACTAGAGTAAAAATGAACTGAGTAGTATTTCTAAGAGACTGACTCAAGTCAGCTGGTAGAGTCAAAAGTGAAAGAGCAGAATCGTCCAATTGGAGAATTTTTTGAGTGAGATACAGTCTCTTGGGTGACAGTTAAACCCAGACTGGACATGGCAGGAGCAAATGCACTCCAAGGAACAATTTCGGTGGTAGGAACAAGTTGGTCTTATTGCTTAATGGATCATCCCTTTCTCTATCTGCTGTTATGTGAGAGCTGATGAGATCCTGCCTGAGGCAGCAGGACTGTCTCAACACAGATTGTCTCTCCATCCACAGGGGTAAACACTTTACTGGAAGAATTAAAGTGAAATTTAGAATTATAGGGAAGTACCTTAGGAAACGGATATTTTTTTCTTCAGCGAACTCTTAAGAGGGCTTGTCAGTAAAGTTCAAGCAAGCAGGTGTGCTGAAAATTGCTTTAAAACCAAAGAGACAGTAGGAGGCATGCATATGCCAGAAATCATAGCCCCCGTGAGAGAGACAAGCCCATTTTTCAGCAGGAGCAGCTGTTGGTGCATCTGCAGACAGGTTGTTGTCAGGAGTGTTGAGCAGAGAAATTTCAGGAGAAAGGTGCTCATGAGAAAGGAATAGGCGCGAGGTCTCTAGTGTATGAGATTCAGCAAGGAAACCTGGGTGATGGGCTCAGTCCTGGGCTGACATTGTTAGAATTTAGAATTTCATCTGAGATTGTGAGGCTGGACAAAAGTGGCATTGAGACTTTACATTGGAGTTTGTTAAATCCTGTGCAATAAAATTGCAGTTCACTCTAATGAAACTTCCTGGGAAGACTATTAGTATTAAACAGAGAGACTCTCCCCCCAGAAATAATGCTAAATCACAGTCACAAATAATTCCAGGTCCAGTTCAGTACAAGGCAGAACATGATTGCACTTTTTAAATTAAATTCACTCTTACTGCTTTGGCAGTTGCCATCTTCTGAAATTAATAGGAATAGAACACGTGAGCCAAAGGGCCAAGGGTGGCTGTACTGTGTTAGAGAGCATGATGGTGCAGGTGACGGAGGTGGGTGGGCAGACACAGGTGGGTGTGGCTGACATCTTTATTGGGCATTTACTTTAAGGAAGTAGATAGACTAAAAAGGACAAGGACTCTAACAGAATCAAAATTACACAAAATTGTTGTTGATTTTAAGGCTGAAAGTAACACCCTGTGTTTTACTATAAGAAAATTTAACCATTCTTTAGTATCTCTGTGAGCATCATGAGAAACAAAATTATCCTATATCCTTTGTATGGCCCATGCCTACAAGCAAATTACTGACCACCAGGTAGGTGGTCACTTCTTATCTTTTTAATTATATGATAATATTAAAAAGATAAGTCTTATGGGATTCCAATTCATTAACCATAACCATATGTATTCCACAAGCCTTAATGTGAATCATTTATTGAAATTCAGTAAGCGAATCATTTATTCATGAATTTAGCAAATATTTGTTAAGCATTCGCACTATGTGCCATATGATTATTTTTTGGATACAGAGATTAACAGCACTTGGTTCCTACTCTCAAGAAGTTCACTTTGAAATCAATGAGAGAGACAACAGAATGAGCAATTGCAACACAGAGGAGTAAGTGCTGTAGTATCCATATTTATAAAACATGAACAAGGAGCCCGGCACTCAGCCTGGGCATTGGGATTAGAAACACTGTCAAGAAGAAGAGAAGCTAGTACTGACCTTTGGGAAATGAGTGATGACCAGCCAAGTGGACAAGGTTGGGCAGGATGTTTTACATGGATACAAGCACAGAGGAAAGGGAAAATGCAATTAGGGAACTGAATACAGATCGAGAGAGCCAAAAAAGATAGGCACGTAGAAAATCATGGATTGAGAGGAGTCTGAAGAAACAAATTGAAGCCAGAAGCTGAAGTAGGTCATGCTAAGGCATGTAACGGTAATCAAGAGCCACTAGAAGATTTTGAATAGTAGTAATATGAACAGATTTGCAGTTCAGAAAGAAATTTTGGTGGCATTGTGGAGGATGAATTCTAGTAAAGTGAAGCTGGAGGTATGCAAGCTATTTAGGAAATTATTATAGTCATCCAGGTGAGCAATAACCAAAGCCTGAGCTAAGGGCGGGGTAGGGTAGATAGCAGGGGGTGATTTGAGATATTTAGGAAATGATGTTTGTAAGATTTGGAGGGTGAGTGGATGGAGGTGTGTGGGGAAGGGAGGATAGGTCTAGGAAATATTATTTTATGCATATTAAAAATATCAACCTCATATCATAAGAGAGTCCTATTAGTTAAGTAATAATGACATGCCTATATTACAGATGTGGAAATGGAGACAAACCCAGACAGATTAATTCATTGTACTATACTTATGAGGGCACTTTGTTGCAGCATCTTGTTGCAGATTGCAGTATCTCATTGTAGCAAAAAGAAGAATTAGAATCAAAACCACCATCTGTGTTCCTTCAAGTACCTGGTCCTGGATACAGCAATTAGAAACAAGTCAAACAAAGAATGGGGGTCACATTCTGTATAAACCTTGTTGTCCTAACCAGCCAATAAGAGAAACAATACTACAGAGAAAAACAGAGACTCTGGTCCAGATGGCAAGGTGATTACATGCTTATCTCATCCTCTCTCCCTTTAATACTCTAACGATCATGGCCATGTGTTTATTGTAGTGGGTGGCCTTGGCACATTGTTACTTATAATGGTGGTTCTCAAAGATATGATTAAATAGAATGAGGAAAAGCAACATTCAAAGCACAGTAGCTGAATTTTTTTCAAATTGATGAAATTCAAGCTCAAGTCTAAAAATTGAAAGCTTATGTAAAACAATAAATGAGATATACAAAAACATCTACCCCTAGACAGATAACAGGCAAAGTGATGAATATCAAAGTTTAAAAAGACCAGCAAAAGAAGAGAAGATATTATACAAACAGAGAGACAGAAATGAACTGAGAACAGACTTTTCATCATCCATGGGAGGTGCTGCAAATAATATGAATAAAAATGTTGACTTAGTGGGTGAAAAAAAGGCATCAATCTACAGTTTTATACTTCGTATTATTAAAGAGTGAGCAAAACAGCTATGTTTTCTCTTATTCAAATGCTGAGTTAACTATCCATAGTCTTTAAGGAAAGCCCAAGTAAAGAATGAACTTTTAACAAGGGATAAAATAAGATCCAAGAAAAATGGTAAATATATTATAGATGGTAAATAAATATATAGATAAGATATATTGGTCAATTATTTAACTAATTCTGATATTCAAACAAAAATTGGAGGAAAATACAAAAATAACAAAGAAAAATATTATAAGCAGAAAACATTAAGTATGGTAGAAATATACTAAGTATATCAGTAACTCCAACAAATATAAAGAGATTAAACTTTCTTATTAATATAAGAAAATATAATAGAGATTTCTTAATCCATCATGCTGCTTTAAGAGATACATTAAAATAAAATGACACAGAATGATTAAAAACTAAGAGAAAGGGAGAAAGGAGAGACAATATAAAAGGCAAATAACCAAAGGAATGCTTTATTATAATATAAGCAATATTAATATGTCATACAACATAAGACAAATAGCAAAGAGTATCAAATGATAGAAGTGATACAGTGAAAAAAGGAACAATTTTAACAATATGTAATGATCATAAGCATGTATTCATTATGCCAAAATATATGAACAAAAAATTAAAATAATTAGAAAAATAAAAAGTTAACCCAGACCAAAGACTTTAATACATGTCTATTAGACACAGAAAGATCAAGCAGACAAAAAAAGTCAACATCTAAATAATTGGAATAACCATATTAACAACTTTGAATATATCTATCTGCTTCTATATCTATGTCTACCTTTTTTAATCACTGTTTATAAAACTCTATGCTCAAAAAAATCCAGGCTTTTTTCAAATATACCTGGACCATTTTAAGAAAATCTATATTCTAAAAAACAAGAGACATTTCCACAGATTTTAAAGAATCAATGTTATATCTGCTATATTTTCTGATAGCTAGGACTTCAATAACTTTATATTTCAATAGTGTAAAAGTGGATAATAAATTTTACAATATTTTAAGTACATATACCTATATAACTCCTGAGTGAAAGGAAAAATAGAAATAAAATAATATTTAAAAGTAAATAGCTAGCAAACCACCAAACATAAACTTAGTGAACTAAAACGGTGTTTAAATTAAAACATAAATATAATATATAGTTCTAAACTATTTATAAATAAATAAATATTGATAATTTATGGTTAAATTTTCAACTGATAAAGCCAGAAAAATAATAGAATTAATACAAACAGTAAAAGGGAGAAAAAAAAAACAACAATTAAAGCATATATTAATCAAAAAGGAAGCAAAAACAAACCAACAATGTAATAAAGATTAAAATTAAAAGTTGTTACTTGAAAAAAATTAGCAAAACAGATTTTAAAAACCTGGCAACACTGCTCAAGACAATCTGCGAGAAACACGTAAACTGCAAAAATAAATTAAAAGAGAAAGAGTAAGCAAAAATTATGTATTACAGACCACTGAAATAACAATTAATAATTCCTTCTTTCTTTTTTCCTTACCCAATTTTATACATATCCTACTCAGATTGATTTAGAGGCATATATAATCCCTGTCTTAGACAATGTTGGAACAATTCCCTATCTTTTTGATAAGGCTAAGGTAACCTTGATTAAAAATGAGTGAGAAAAATGCAAGAAAATATGATGATTGACCAATGTTACCATGAACACAAATTTAAGTGTTTTTAAAAAAGCAATAAAAACTTAGAAACTATATTTAGCATCATAAAAAGAAAACTAGAGTTCATACCAGCAAAGTAAGGACAATTTGACAGAAGAAAATAAGCTGTTCTTCAACAACAGATTAAAGGGCAATGATATTATAAACATCTCAGTAGATGCAGAAAAATAATTGAATAAAATAAAGAATTTATGGATGATAAACAAAAAGTTATAGCAACATAAGAATGGATGAGCATATCTTTAATTTGATAAAGAATATCTAATGAATTGACACATAAAACATATGACTTGAAACTTAATGATAAAGCTTTATGAATTGTGAAGAACAAGAAAGTCTACAGTCTGCCAGAATGAATGAGGGTGATCCATTGCTGTATAAAAGTTTTACCTTCAAAAATCTACCATTTCTTTATAATTTTACACATCACCAATAATGAATTTGAAAAGGAATGACAAAAGATGCCATTAAAATGACAATGAAAGTAAAAAGATACTTATGAAGTCTAACAAAAGGTATCATATATGACATAAAAATTTAGGAAAAGTTGTAAAACATTTTGAAGAACATAGAATAAGATTTATATAAGTAGAAACCTATATGATAATTGCATGAAAATATGTTGATATTAATTAAAATTTCATATAAATTTAATACAATTACAAATAAAATTGTAACATTGTTTTGAAGTTCTCAACCCATGACTCATTTGGAAGGGTAAGGAATACTCTAGAAGAAAAGGAAGGGAGGAGATTGAATAAGGACTGGTCCTATTATTTGCCAAGGTTTATTAAAACACTGTAATGCTCGAGCAGTGCAGACATATTACATGGAAGGGGCAGAATGGAAAAACCAAATTAGACCCACTTGTATGTGAAACCTTGACGTGTGACAAAAGAGGTATTATGATTTGGGGGGACAGGTGGTACATGGGCAACGTATGTAACCTGAAATTCTGTATCCCCCATAATAATAAGATGAAATAAAAAATAAATAAATAAAATAAAATAAAAATAGCTATTCACAGGGGAAAAATAATATAGATCCCTCAGTTACAAAATAGACAGAAATCAATTTCATTCATATGACATAAAGGCCTATGTGCTAAAAGCTGAACTTAGATACTTTTAGAAGAAAATTTTAAAAATTATTTTTATTCTAAAAATTTCAAAAACTTCTTTAACAAGATATACAAAACACAACTGTAAATGTATAAAATTAAACCTTTATATGAAAAGAGACATTTAAAACCAAAGAAAAAGGAAAGCCACATATTAGGAAAAATATTGACAGTGACTATATATGACAATAGCTTACTGTGCATGGTATATAATTTATGCCTGCAAACCAATCAAAAAGAAAAGAAAAATTGTCCAATAGAAAAATGAGAAAGAATCTGAATAGATAGTTCTGCAAAGAGCAAAAACAAAGTCTAACATGAAAACATGTTGAATCTCACTACTTAATCAGAAAAAATGTCAATTAAAACAATGTGATATTATTTGGCAGCCATTACAGTGATAGAATTTAAAAACATGGCAATTTCAAGTGTTTGGATAAATATGGGTAAATGGGAATTCTTATAGTGACATGTAAGTGTAAATTGGTAAAGCTATCTTGGAAAGCAATTCAGCAATATATAGGAAAAGTAAAATTACACATGCTCTGTGACCTGCCATTCCATTTCTAGACCTACATGATAGGAAAACGTGTGCAGTTACACAAGGACATGTGAAATTAGGTTTAATTTATTATTGTTAATAATAGTGAAAAACTGTAATCCACCTAATTGTCTATCACTAGGAGAAATGGACAAACTATTTTTTATTCTTTCAATGAAATATTTTCCAATAGTTAAAATGAATCAACTGAATATAATGTTGAGCAAAAATGCAATTGCAAAAGAACATGTAAATGATTTCTGCAGTTTACTCTGAGAAGTATCTGAAAAGTTAATATGGATTAATGGATGTATAGGGAGATGGACAGAGAGAGAGATATAATAAAGCAAGAACAGTAAAATGTTGATAAATCTAAGTGGTAAGTATACAGGAGTTCACTGAAAAATTCTTTCGACCTTGTTGTATGTTTGATATTTTTAATAATTGTTGAAAAAAACATGTTCATTGTTATATCTTGTAAATATTCAGAAATTACATTATGGTTTGTAGAGTAATAGATTAACGATAACATTATAAAAACATGCATGGAAATGGACCATGCTGACTTCAGGATAATGGTTATATCTAGGAAGAGAAGAAAAGGAAAGAAACACAGAGGTGAGAATTTAGTTCTGTCAGTTATATTTCCCTGCATTAAAGAAAGAGAAAGTGAGGGGGAGAGAAAAATGAATCAAATACAGCAAAAGAGATTTCCATGTGTTAATACCAGGTTGTTTGTTCTGGGATATAGTTTATTATTTTTGTACATATTTACATTTATACATTTTGTACATAGTTAAAATATTTACAAAATACTGCCTGATTAAAACTTTTATAAATAACTAAACACAATGAGTAATATCTGCATTATCGAAATTATCTTAAAAAGATATTGGCTAAAAAAATCAAGACATATAATTATTTGCGTGGTATAATGCCTGTGTTTAGAATTTTTAAATACAAAACAATCCTAAGTGTTGCATATAGATGCATGCACAAGTAATAAAAGCACAAAAGTGAAGATACTCACCAGATAAAACATATTGGTTACCGCAGGGGAAGGAATGAGCAAAATAGGTTAAGGAGTGGTAAAGGTCATTTCAACTGAATTTGCAACATTATAGTCCTCAAAACAATTTTACTTTTGATAAATCTGGGTAATAGAACACAGTTCTTCATGTTTTAAAATTTTCATGATACATAATAAAAAAGAAATCATAAATCTGTAGAATATGAGAGAATGACCCTACTTCTCAAGTCAGAAAAAGCAACACAAAAAGAAAGAATTCGCCCATGATGCATGTGAATCTGCTAGCACATTCGAAGAACTCTTTTTCCTATTAGTCTATGAGATAAGCTTAGATCATCAATTATTGATTATATTCACTGATTTCTGTACATATGATAATTCTGCTTTGTGGCCATTATTTTATATATCTTACGTTGTATCCTCAAATCATACAGTTTAAAAAGTTCTTACTGATTATTTGATACAATCATTTAAACAAATTGAGAGGTACACCTGCATTGTTCTGAACAGTTCTCATTCTGTCTTTTGTTAAGAAGCTGAGATCACAAGAAATACCTAAGAAACTCCCTGCAGAAGTTGCATATTGGAAAGGATTATTTAATTCAGCCTCTAGTGATGAAAAATTCCTTAAGAAAGGTGGTTTTCATTAGATAGAAAGCAGAAAGTCTACAGTGGTTATAACAAACTCAGGTCCTTCACTTGGATTTACCAACTAAGAGAGTCTACTTGGGAGCCTGGGCATCCGGAGTGAGATGAACAATGCAGGAGGTTCTTGAACCATGATAGTCTACTTGCTACCAGAAACTAGAGAAATACAAAGGGACAAGGGGCTAGTCATATGATAAGAGGCCCTAAAAGTCAGATTTCTATTTCTTTAAGATAGGGTGACTGAGCTGAGATTACCCTCAAGGTAGTCAAGTGTTCTGTGGGTGAACTCAGAATAATTGGGTACAAAAAAAAATCAGAGAATCCTCAAGGCAGACACCTACTCATTTCCTTTTTTCTTCTTTCCCTTCCACAAAATACATTTTTCCCCTGCTGAAAGAGCACATTCATGGCATGACAAAACCCTCCTCTAAAAGCGTGTGTCAATTTTGAAGCAGTTTCTGCTTTGCAGTCTGAACCCACCCCTACTTCTAGCTCCTCAGAGGGCAAATACAATGGAAATGCAAAGTGCTAATAACATACATCCCCGACTCCTTCACAAGGGTATTGTAAAGACTAATGAGTTATTGTTTGAAAAGACCTTGGTGGCTTTCTGATGAAAGGTGGAATATGCATAGAGTTTTGAAGGTTTTATTTTGTTGCCCTTGTAGTTATAATTGTAGTAGGTGTATAGTCTGTGAGGAACAATGCCAGCATCATCTTCTTTCTCCTTCCTTGTTTGTGCTTCAGAAGTAAGCCTGTTGCCCTCTATGTGTCTTGATTGTGTTAATCACTTTTTATTCTGCTATCAGACACTATGGGGTGTGTAAACTCTAGATCAGTGGTCCCCAAACTTTTTGGCACCAGGAGACCAGTTTCATGGAAGACAATTTTACCATGGATGGTGAGGGCACGGAGCTCAGGAGGTGATGCGAGTGATGGGGAGCGGCTGTAAATACAGATGAAGCTTCATTTGCTGGTATACCGCTCACCTCCTTCTGTGTGCCGCCCCCCCCCCCCCCAGTTCCTAAGTTTCATGGAAGACAATTTTTCCACAAACAGGGGGTTGTGGGGGGATGCAGAGCTCTGCAGACTGGTTTCTAACAGGCTATGGACCGGTACCAGTCTGTGACCTAGGGGTTGGGGACTGCAGCTGTAGATTATTTAGATAGCTCAAAAGATAAACTCAGCATTTTGGAAAATTTGCTGACATTCATAATACTCTTTTCCCTTTCCCACCCCTAGATAGTATCCCCTGTGTGTGTTGGACTTTTTATTTTGATTTGTCTAGCCTGCTGCATTTGGTGGGGGAAATCTGAGAAGCCACATTAACCATACAGGAAGCTTTATTCTGCCCCCTTATAAAAATAAAGCTGGTCTTTTCTGCAGACCTTTAATAAGGTACGTAAGCTCAAAAGCATATCTCAGGGATAACTGTGCATAGGTCTTTGTTGAGCTTGAGGCTGATTTCTCTAGATCTTCTTTGACTCTGAGCTCTGGGGAGGGGGTGCTATTTTGCATTTGCTGAATATTATACCTTTTTCGCCCACTGCTCGCCTCTCTCTTGTTATGTATGAGCTGTCTCTGTCTAAAATTCCTTATGCTGATTTTCTAGACACGTTTATTTATGTTCACTCACTAATTGAAAATCTCATATTTGAAGTTATTATTCTGATTGATGTCTGTCATTTTGATCAAGCAGTAGCTCACAGATGCTTTGTTAGAACAATTTTACAAGTGAGTTTATCATCATGCCTTTCTCTCCTGACCTTCTCCATGGCTGGTAGCAAAACATCTCAGTGGAGGCTCAGAAAGAGGAGATGTTTGGCAAGCCTCCCAAATTGGTTTCAATGTGTCTTCACTACTAAAAGCAATTCCTCTATATCAGCCTTTGTTGAGTTGTTGACTGCAATGGAGGAGAGGCAGAGCAGTCAGACTCTGTGCCGGGAAACAAAAACAGGTGGATTGGTCACCACTAATTGGAACTCTCTCTATCCCCAAGCTAAGCCCACATTCTCACTTTCACTCACACGTATCTCTTACACAGATAACCCTGGGGTGGAGAGAGAGGGGATTGTATATCATATTGATTTCCATGATACTTGAAATAGAGGGAAAGCTCAAAATTTTGAGTTGAAAGGTGGAAGGGGCCTCAGAAAACAGAAGTACAGGACCAAGAAAGCACGCGTTCAAGCACTGTGCACGTTTGCTAAGTCCCATCAACTTCCTTGTTTTGTTAGAAAAAAGTGTTCCCTAAACTATATAAGTGTTCTGTAACCAAATAGATTCACATTCAAATAAATCCAGTTAATTCTGTAAATATCATGCCTGCTTTGAAGATTAGTAATACCCATTCATATAGTTAAGTTCATTCTATCAAGAAGCTTATTTCAATTTACTTAATTCAAAAATTCTCAAATATATTTGAAGTGCTTTTTATTTATCACAAAAATTCAGATCCCAAGAAACTATTGCCTTCTGAAACAGTTTTTAAAATCCTATATTAGACCATAGGCCTCCTGTGATTAAATACTTTTGTCTATAGAATTATGAACCATTAATTTTTGAAGAACCTTGGGCTCATTTAATCCAATCCTATACCTAATACATGAATTTCCTCTTAACACATGAGCACCCAGAATTTGCTTGAATGTCTTTTAAAAAAATCCTACTTCATGAAGCAACAATGACTAATGAAGGAAAGTGTTAATTTTTATAGTGTGATTTTGATTGAACTAAAATTTGAATTTCCAATCTTTTTAACCAGTAAGTACAGTTTTTCTTAGAACTACACTATTCATTTACAAATATTTATTGAAAGTCTTTTATGTGACAGGCACTGTCCTAGAGATTGAGGCTATTTCAGTGAACAAGACTGACAAAGTCCCTGCCCTCATTGTGCTTACATTCTATGTGCAAAAACAGACACCTGAGCAAGCATGTAAATAAATAAGACAACCTCAGGTGGTGACAAATGATACAGAAAAAAAAGAAATCAATTTTAGGGATTAGAAAAAGAAGAGGGGATAGAGGAATTCTGTTTTAAGCATTCTGGTTAGAGAAGTCCTTTCTGAGCAGGACACATTTGAATAGACACCTGCAGAAAGTGAAAGGAGAGTGAGTCTTTCAGCAAGAATGATGAGCAAGGTCCCAAGGGCACGAATATGCTGAGTGAGTTGGAGAAGTAGCCAAAAAAAAAAAAATCCTTTGTAATGAAGGAAATCAAATATTTCATCCCAAAGAATTATTTCTTTGACATATTTAACGATAGCTCTTCAGAAAGGTTGGAAATACAAGAATAACTGAAAAGCTGTCTTTTGTGGGGGAGATTTACATCTGTAGAGAAAAACTGCATTGATTTCAGCTAGGCTTTTCTAAGGCTCTGGCTTATTCAAATCTAGGAAAGATTACCTGAGAGTTTGACACCTTTAAAGGTCTGAGAGAAACATTTACCATCTATTCTCTATGAGAGCTGACCTGTGATGTTTCATCTGCATAAGAAGACCACCTTTGCCAGCTAGGTCTCCTCTTCTCTTTTTTCTATAACCTGTTTTGCTAAGACCAAATACCCTCTGCTTTCTGTAACCTCAAGATGGTACAAAAGCATCTCCCTTTTCTTTGAGATATTGTATTTTGTTCCACAAGATAACACCTGTCTCTCAGACTCATTCAAACTCCAAAGTGAATCATGCATAAGTTAGTTTCTGTCTCCCTTGTCCATTCATTTTCCCTAATAATCACTTACTGGCCCCAAAAGAATTGTCCACATTCCTCATCTTTTCCCTCCCCTATTCAAAAGGGTATATAAGCTTCTGTACTTCATTGGCAGGGAGGGTTGGGATAATCACTCTGTAGTTCTCCCCCACGCACATTAATAAATTTGTATGCCTCTTCTATTAACTTGCCTTTTGTCAGTTGATTTTCCATGAACTCTGAGAGGGTGAAGAAGACATTTTCCCATGGCCCCTGCAGTATAAAAGGCAGGAAAAAGATATGAGGCTGGAGAGTTTTCAGAGGCCAGATCTCAGAGGGATTGATGTCAGGCTTATGCCTGTGGATTATATTCCAGGAGGAGTAGGAGCCACTGTAGGATCTGGAGCAGATGAACAATATTATTAGCACTAAGTTTTCAAAGGGATCACTCTGGCTGCTTTGTGGAGAATAGACTATAAGGGCAATAGCAGAAGCAGAGAGCCAAGTCAGAAGACCACTGCAGTGGGGTGAGTCCCCTAGACACCACACCCTTGACAATCTGTCACCCTTCCTCTAGACCTGTGATGCTCGGTACCTCCTTCTACTCTAGCTCCATCAATTTTCAGTGGACTTGGCTTCTTACAGGCCCGTCTCTACCACTCCTGCTAGGCCATCAGCTCTGTAGAGGCAAGGACCATGATTTACTTCTCTTCCTACCCCTAGAGCCATGTCATGTGCTGGATGCATGAATACTAATATCAAGCCAAATTTCTCTACTCCTTCTTATAAGTGGCAGATTTTAAAGATCTGCATTTGAAGGCAATTATGTTTATTTACTTATCTAAAAAGTCACTTTGAATTCTCTCTCCCTGTTTCCACATGACAATTAAGGTCTACCCTCTTATAAGATAATCTGAGAGTACCTGTTACCACCTGTGTTGCTAAATCATTTCCCTACCTTGTTTATAGTTTGTTGTATTGGTAATTATAATTCTTCTACTGTTCTTTTCCAGAGTTTGTGGTTAAAGGTACATATATGCATCACTTTATCTCCAGACCATAGTGACTAACCCAAATATGTAATTGAGAAATGATTAGCAAGGAAAGGAGTTTGACAAAGTAAGCATTATGCACAATTTCAGATTATCAGGGTTCTTTAATGTCTTAGTCTGTAAAACACTGCAGTATTGTTTCACCCCAGACAAACAGAACAATTCTGTTTTTGTTTGTTTGTGTTTTTTTTTTAGAACAATTCTTCACTAAACTAAATGCTGTGGTTTGAATGTGCCCCCCCAAATTCACATGTTGAAATTTTAATTGCCATTATGACAGTGTTAAAAGGTGGACTTTTAAGAGATGTTTAGATGAGGGCTCTGCCTTCATCAGTAGATAAATGCCGTTACTGCAGGAGTGATTAGCTATCACCGGAGTGGGTTCTTGAAAACAAAAGGATGAGTTCTGCCCAGTGTTCTCTTTCTGTCTTGCGTACTCACTTGGCCTTCTGCCATGGGATAATGCAGTAAGAAGCCCTTCACCCTCAGCTTCCCTGGTGTAGAGGCTTTTGAATTTGAATTGAGCCATGCTACCAGCTTCCATGGTTCTCCACCCTGCACGTGGCTTGTCATGGGACTTCACAGACTCTATAACAGAGTGAGCCAATTTCCCTTACAAATTCCCTCTTATTTCTCTCTTCCCTACACCCCCATCTTCCCCTTTCTCTCTCTTTCTTTCTCCTATTGATTCTGTCTTTCTGAAGAACCCCAACTAATACACTCAGTAAAGAATAAGTATAGTTTCAGATTCAGAGAATTATGTGATCTAGGTAATTGAGAGTATAACTAGTGCAGTCCAAAGTAAGATCACAGGTTACATACAGTATCTCACATTCTGAGAATTCTAAATTAGAATCATTAAAGATCACTAAAAAACAAACTTAAAACATGGGTTCAAAACTCATGAAGGTTTATTCATTAGAAATTGTTGAGATTTAGATAAAAAGCTAAAAGTTTTAGACAGGAAAGGGATCATGAAAGAAAAAAATTAATATGAAATAAAACATATATCAATAATATTTGTAGATGCATTTAACTAGATTCCAAATCCACTGGCCGATTAACTCCAGCCAGTTTTTTGATTTCTCAGGGTAGTAACCAGCTGAGCTTTTAAGCCAGTCAAGGGAAAGTATATTATTTCCATCCTCTTTTTAAACACTCTATAAAGAACTCTCTCGTTCATAATAGCTTTGTTTACTGCATAGTACAGCATGTTCTAATTATCACCCCTGCCTCACTAACCACACAGCTTATGTTCCTACACTCATCTGTTATTTTTATGCTTTCTGCAGAAATGAAGAGAACATTAATAAGAATAATACTTGGAAGCTAATATTTTTGGTAAAATTAGAAAAAAAAGTGGCTGATAATATAGGAAATCAGAGCTTTTCAGTGAAATCAAAGTGACCCATCACCAACAGCTCACTTTCTTTCCTGTTTTCATTTGTGATTTGGTGTCAGCCCCTAATCTGACTCTTCCCCTCTTTTCTCTAATGATTTGGTTATTATTTGATTTGGCTGTTTATTTTTACCTTGTCACTGAATTTGCTTCATTCTTTTTCCATGTGTTCCCTTTAACATGAGAACTCCTTCCATCTTTCTCACTCTTTCCATATTTTGAAATTTGCTCTTCCTTCCATTTCCTTTTGCTTTATATTTTTCTAATTTTCTCCTTTGCTCTTTTTATCTCCTTCCTTTCTCTCTCTCCTTCTATCTTCTACTTGTAATAACTTCTCTAATGTATGCACAGAAAATATCTTTTTATACCTCTGAATGGCAAAAAGGTATAGCCATATATATTGATATGGGAATTAATACATTTTCAGCACAAGAAATGGGACCAGCGGGAATGTCAAATGGAACATTAAAACATTTAAAAATCACTGCATTAGCTGAGTAAGGCTTAAATAATATTTGCATGGCAAAGAATCTAAATAAAGAAGCAAGAATAATGAAGTAATAGAAAAGGAAAATGGTTATAAAAATGATTCTTTGAAAGAATAATGTATGAGCACAGAATCACAGGAATCTTTCCAATCTGTAAAAGGTGGAGTTAATATGCCTTTACACCTGATCTTTCCTTACATTTAAAAACGTGTATGTGCAAAATATTTCTTATAAGACTGACGAGGCAACAGGTCTCACCTCATTAAGAACCACGTTTGCTGTGATGTTGATTTCACTATTCAAATAGTGGTTACTGCTTGCAGGGATATTTTCCATCATAGAAACCTTAAGTAGATGGGAAGGGGAAAAGAAAAAAAAAAAAAAAAAACCCAAAATAACAAGAGGAGAAGATTGCTAATTAAAAGGGAAAGAAACGGCAAGGCGGGATACATCAGTCCATGGATACACACATTTTCAGCGATGACTCAGGAACACGTTTGGGTAAATTACGTCAACTCTTCCCTCAATAGTTGAATCTAATCATCCCTGTGAATTGATTGGAGTTTGAAAAAATAGCAACTAAGGCTTCTTTCACATGCTTATAATCAGCTCTTGGAAATGTTGCACTTTAGATAAAAATGATAGAAATAAATCTGCACATTGGTATGGTGCAGAAATATTTCAATGAGTACATACAAATTAATTGCACTCGGGCAATCAAATTGCCCAGAGCCACCTATCCCAACTCCTAAAGGCAGAACCACTTTGCTGGGGTGGAAGAGGAGGGCAGTGGAAATCCCAGCCCCCAATGCCTCTGCCCTCTGCATCTGCTGTCAGGTTGGACTCCTGTTCTAGTCCTGCTTGCCAAGGCTCACATTATTTCTAGCCTCTTCCTCCCTCTATCACACACTAGCAGGCCTGCAACAATGTTATTGTGATACTAACAAAAGTGAGTAGCTTCGTCCTTCCTCCTAGGACATCGCTGACCTAAGACAGCCATCCGTCATTCTTCCCCACAGCCTACGGTGGAGCCCGAGGAAGTGCCACCTAGATGGACAGACCACGGACTCACAGTGGCTTCCCATCTCAGTGCAAACAGTGGCAATTAATTGATTTGAGATACAAAAGTAACCAAAAGCAATTTTGAGCTTTGTTTTACTTTCTGTGTCCTCTTAAAACAGAGACATATGATGCTTCAGTTATGATGATCTGAGGGACTTAGGAGGGAGGTTAAGACCCTCAGGAAACCCACTTGTCAGGCCCTGGCCTGACTCAGCTTCCAGGGAGAGACAACTGTACTCACAACACCGGTGGCAAAGAAAACTCTCAGGCCTTAGTCCCAAGAGCCATGTTCCACACACAGCAAACCCAGGCAATAGCTGATATTCAGGAAACAGGAAGAGATGGTCACCATCTAGCTACAGTCTGGCCTTGGCAGACATCTCTCAATGGGGATGGGGAGTCACCAGTGCAGGGAAGGGGAGTGCTCGGTTCATCGGGTGGAGGTGGGGTTTTAGAAACTGGGTGCGAATGGGAGAGTGTGGAACAGAACTAAAACCAATCCTGTAGCTGAGGCCAAAACAGAGGTAAAGAGTTAATGACTGAGGTAATTTGCCAGTGCTCAAGGTTCCCAGAATTTCGACCTAGGTCTGGTTGACAAAAAGGAGACTGGGATGTGTTTGCATGCAGGAGAAGAGCATTCCAGAGGTAGAGGATGTGAAGAAATGAGAAATTTTGTCTAGCAGCTGGATCTGGGACCTTGACTCTTGGGCCTGGGCCTGGGTGTGTAATTCTAAGTTCCAACAGATTTAAGTTAGAGTAGAAGCAGGAGAGGATATTAAAACATTACCTCTTTCTTTTCAAACATTGCTTAGAACTGGATCTGTGGTTAGGAGTAGCAGTGGATGACAAAAACAAGAAGAAAAATACAGAAGCTGCCCAGGGTCCACCTGTAACATGAGGTATGAAAAGGACAAACTGCAATAGCCATAGATTCCCCCTCTTTTCCCAGCTTGAAATCAGAGCTTCTTCCAGGTCACATGCTATTTTCCCTGCCCTCTCCCAAATTAAGACTCTAGAGGAGAAGCTTGTTGTTGCCATGGTTACACAAAAACTAGCGCATCAACACAGACACATGCCTTTGAAAACATCCTCAACTGTGACCCGTTGAACTGGTTTGCTGAGGAATCTACAGCTTGTTCAAAAGTTTATGGAGAACAAAATATTTGTGTCTTAAGGCTGGTGATGAAGTGTTGCTTTGCTTTATTTTGTTTGGTGAAGAAAACCATTTCCTGATTGTATATGCAGAAATGGAAGGTTCCTCATGGAATAAAATCCAATCCAAGCATTTGTCCAGCAGAGATCAGCCCATGCATCTTTGGCCAGTGGATAGTATGTTGAGGGAAGTAGACACCACTTAAACCAAATCTGCTTGTTCCTGCCTCCTCCCAATGGCTAAGACCCATTAATGACATCATCGCCTTCTTTCCTCTACCTTCTATCCAATCTAAACCATTTTTAAAATTATAAGGCAGAATCTCTCCTTAGGAATGCTAGGGCAAGCAATTCTCATGCTAAAAAGTCAAAGGATAATTCATTCTGGTATCTTAAATTAAAAAGGCTTATCAGGAAACATTTTTAGGGTTTGTTTTCAAAGGGAAATAAATGCATCCTCTGTAATTTCATACACTTTATAAAAATATGCAGAATAACCTTCAGTTCTCTCCATCCGTATGAAAAAACAGTCATCTGTAAAAAAGAAAAAAAAAAAAAGATTTTTTCCTCCACTGTTAAATAGAATTTGGTTACTTTAGATTTTTCTCCTTTCTCTCTTCAGGTTTTGCTGTCAGCTGTTACTATCAGCAATGATTAAATATAAGCAAGCATTGTGATTCATCAAGAACTGATAGACTCTTTGTGGATGTAAACCTGCCTTAGTCTCAAGGTCAGATCAAGTAGGAAGCAGGGACAACTTCATACACAGATCTATGCAGCTGAGTTTATGTAAATTCATTTATTGTCATATCATTATTTCCTAAGATATATATTTCTATATCTTCATCTAAACTATTTTTTGAAATACAGAGGTTTGGGAAGAAATTATTCAGTTAGGCATAAAAATGTTTATATTCTAACTTTGTGGAACTTCAAGCAAAACCACACAGAAATTAACAGTTTGCCAGAGAAGTTCAACCTGCCTAGCTCACCAGTTTACTGGAGGTCATATGGAAATCTTCCCAGCAAGATCACCACTGTATTATATGCAGCCTTCAAATATGCCTGCAAAAGGCTTATGGCCCAATGAGATACATTGAAAATTATTTTCTTTTGAACACCAGAAACAGAAGAAACCTGACCTTGGGACACCAGAAAGCTCAAACTTCTCTTTGATCTGAGTAAGGAACGCAAATCAGTTTAAAATCCTTGCACTTGACTCCCTCCAACTTTCTGAATCTCAAACTCCCAATCTGAGCAGTAAAGAATTCCTGTCTACTTTTCAGGACTATGTATTCTTTGGAAATTCTCACCTCTCTTTATTTCTATGACTCATTGAACACTCCTGATAATATCTCTTATTCTTTTCTTTCTTTTCAGTCTTTTCTTTCTCACTCTCCTATCACATATATATTTAAACTGTAAGTCTTTATTTATTTATTTATTTATTTTTGCAATGGAGTCTTGCTATGTTGTCCAGGCTGGTCTTGAACCCCTGGGCTCAAGTAATCTTTCTCCCTCAGCCACCTGAGTAACTGGGATTGCAGGAGCATGCCA
Organism: Eulemur rufifrons; assembly: GCF_041146395.1. Classification (NCBI taxonomy): domain Eukaryota; kingdom Metazoa; phylum Chordata; class Mammalia; order Primates; family Lemuridae; genus Eulemur; species Eulemur rufifrons. The sequence continues at coordinate 27,428,133 of NC_090987.1, read as the reverse complement.
CCGTGCCTGACTGATTCATATATTTTATGTAAACCCTTTATACTAGGTTCTTCTTGCTGCCATAAAAAAATTTGACTTTTCCAAATTCTAGAGGCTGCCAGCATTCCCTGGCTTGTGGTTGTATCACTCCAATCTTTGCTTCCGTAAATCGCTTATTCTCCCCTTCATCTGTAGTCAATCTCCTTCTGCCTTCCCCTTATAAAGACACTTGTGATTACATTTACAGCCCACCTGAATAATCCAGAATAATCTCCCTTTTTCTGGAGCCTCAATTTAATCAAATCTACAAGGTCTCTTTTGCCATAGGAGGTAAGATTCACTGGTTCCAAGCATTCAAATATGGATATCTTCTGGGGACATTATTCAGTCTACTGTGTCCTGCTTTCTCTAATTTTTGTTTTTACCCTTTTGTGATAATATCTTCTCTCCCTGATTGCTTCCTTATTCAGAGAACTTCTAGTCTTAATCTCCAGTAAAGATCTGTGATCTATTACTCAACCTTAACTTTCCAAGTAGCTATTATACAGTTACCTTCAGATAGTGTGCTCAAAGCAAACTGAAAATGCTTAAAATTTAACTTAAATATGCCTCCCTCTCTCCTTCACAGAGATAAATAGTATCCATCATTCTCTATTTTTGAGCATGGGATATATTGACTCAGGCCTTTCCTTTTTCCTCATAACTTCTTTTGTTAGTCTAGAGAATCTTCCTTTGATGTAAATTATGCTCTCCCTCTTGTCTTTCCAATGTCTGCCACAGTTGAAATCTCTATTGTACTATATCTCACATTATTTTAACAACCTCATAATGACTTTCTCTGCTCCCGATCTCTCCCCATTCCAGTTTATTGTACATTTGCTTCCAGAAGAGTGGTCTTTCCAAATTACTTTGACTAGAGTTATTTTCTTCTTCGAAATTTTTCAGTGGTTTCTCAATGCCCCAAATCCCAATTCTTAAGCCTTCATCCAGCTAAAGTAGCCCTCACCTACTTTTTCAGAAGTACACAATTTTCTCTTATTAGTAATCTATACCTACTAGAAGCAATCCTTTAGGCTCTTGTCTGTGGATTTACTGATGTGATTCTTTCACCTGGAAATGGCTTCTCACATCTTCCTCCCTCTTAGAGTCCATCTCAAATGCCTCCCCATCTAGGATGCTCCCCACTAGGATGCTCCCCCTCCAGCTCTCCACTGGAGCTGACCACTCCAGTCAGCTATGTCTTTTCTTAAAGTAAAATTATCTTACTACAAACACTTCTATATACATTTGTATGAATATTAGATATTTAGAACGTATTTGTTACATGGATTAACCAAATTTTGCCTAGAGAAGGGAAATAAGCAAGATACCATTCACAAAACCTTTGCTGTTTCTACTGTTGGCAGTATGTATTCCTTTGAACAAGCCAGATACCATTTTCTCACAGGAATATTTAAAAATTCTCTCACATGACTTTTTAAAATTGTATTTTAATTTTCTCAGGCATTAGTTTCTCAACTAACTTACTTTGGTCCTGCATTTCAAAAGCAGGAAGGAAACTTCACACGCACAAAAATTAAAGTTCTGTCTTTCTTTTCTTTTGCACATCATTTGAGTTTGATGGATACCGAGAGGCATATATCAGATCCTGAGGAGGATTCCGTCGAGAGTTCCCACAGCACTTCAGTCACTTAGTCATGATCTATGCTCTCAACAGTTGAAGATAATGACTTCAGGAACAATCTTTCACGGGTTTCATATTAAATGAGACGAAAGTGCAGGCACGGCATTAAAGCACCTTGTTATTTGCAGAGTACTTAGAGTAACCTTAAATATGGAGATGATCAAATTTCATGACCTTTAGTTTTAATTCTTCCATCTTATCTTCTTGTGCAATTCCTATTTTTAATAAAGATGTGTGTGTGTGTGTGTTTCTGCCTAAATTAACCCAGACACTTATAAAACATTAACACTTCACAGTTAAATAGAGAAGACAGGAAATGACAATATAAACATGCTTATTTTTATTGTAAGCTTATTTATATTACCTCCATGACTGTATGCTTTTAAGAGACTATTATTTTTAAAGTGTGCAAGGGGCACATTACAATGTTAAGAGCCTCCATCTTTGATTTCCTTTCTACTGATTTGCATATTTCAATTTATAATAAAATGAAGAGCTCACAAAGATCTATTTTTGACAAGATGTTTTATTTTTGACATTAGTCACTAATAGAAAACTCTCCCATGACAACAATGGAAGAGCCTTCTCCAGAATATTATTAAACAGTTCCCAAAAGAGGTGAAAGAACTTTAAAAGAATAGGCCATAAGGGAATGAATATGTGCATATTTGCCCAGAAAGTACCATATATCCTTGTTAAAATCCATAAGCACAAAGCAAATAAGCACTTATTACTTCTGATGAATTAAAAGCCATAGGTCTACATAGAATCAACAAGAGAAAGTATCATGCCACACACCCAAGGACAACAATATTCTTCAAGCTCCATGTCCAGTGAACTTCCCCATGAAAGCACTAAAATAAGTAACATCTTGTGTTAGAAGACCTTTCTCTCACTAAATCTATGTAAATCATATAACCTATATACTGCCTGCTGCACTTGAACTCTACAACAGTATTCTAGTTTGTAGAAAATGCCAGTGAATTAAAACAAGGAAAAAGAGAGAAAAAAAGAGAAAAAGGGAGAGGGAGAAAAGTCAACCTGGGTTGACCCAAAGAATATATATGTATATATTTGTATACTCCTGAAGTAGAAGCTAGTTTGACACCTTCCTTGACTTTTCAAAAAGCACTTTATTATTTCTTTTTTAGAGGAGATTAAATTAAGAAGGTCCAGGGATTTCCCATATACTCCTGCCCCAACAAATGCACAGCCTTTCCCATTATCAACATCTCCTGCCAGAGAGGTACATTTGTTACAACTGATAAACCTAAATTGACACCTTATCACCCCAAATCCATAGTTTACATTAGGGTTCACTCTTGGTATTGTACATTCTATGGGTTTAGACAAATGTGTATGATATATATCTACAATTATAGTATCATACAGGGTATTTTCATTGCCTTAAAATTCTTTGTGCTCTGCCTAACCATCCTCCAAATTTCCAACCCCTGGCAACCACTGATCTTTTTACTTTTTCCATAGGTGCGCCTTTTCCAGAATGTCATATAGTTGGAATCGTACATATGCAGCCTTTTAAGATTGGCTTCTTTCACTTAGTAATATGTATTTACGTTTCCTCCATGTCACTTTATGGCTTGATAGCTCTATTTTTTTTTTTTAGTGCTAAATAATATTCCATTGTCTGGATGTACCATGGTTTGTTTATTGATTCACCTACTGGAAGACATCTTCCAGTAGTTGTTTCTGAGTTTTGGCAATTATGAATAAGCTACTATTAACATTTGCATGGAGGATAAGTTTTCAACACCTTTAGCTACATGATTGAAGGATCATATGATAAGAGTATGTTTAGTTTTCTTTCTTCTCTTTTAAACAAGATTTAAGCAAAGTTCTCAACAATCAAATGTCTCATTTGTTTTTTTGTTTGTTTTGTGTGTGTGCTGCTATGAGAGATAACCTGATGTATGTTTTACTATCTGTCTACTTCTAAGTGAATTAACAGTAGAAGAGCACAAACTGTCCCGTGCAGTCCCATAAAACAGCTGGTTGTTCTGAGACATTCTAATCTATGTTCAGCTGGAAATGGACCCTAGCAACCCCATTATCAAGTCTCCTCAGCAGTTTGTTCTTGATCTTTTCATAATTATTTATGTATATTTTCCCAGTGTTTTTAGGTCTTTTTCATGCATATGCTTTTGTTTTGCTATTAAAAATGTAAGTTCCATGAGGGAAATCGCTGTATTCTGCAATCATTTTTATATTTGGGGCTTTATCAATAGAAGGTAGATAAACATATCATTTGCATGCAATGAATGTTGTTGATTGATCAGCAAGCATTTATTTCGTAAATAAAAATGTCACATTCAGAAATGGATTTTGAAAGACTCTGAAGATTACCACTGAAACTTGGCAACTCCTCCTAGCTAATATAGTCACATTTATGGGACTATAGGTACACAGCTAATAAACTGCCCAACTCTCATGTTTCGATTTAAAGATCTTCCAAAGACTGGTTCTCTTTGGGTCACCACACTTGCCAGTTTGGACTTTTGAAACCTACTAATATGGGCTGACATAACAAATTAGCAACAAGAAAAGTTCACAGAAGGACAAGTGTGAGAAAGTGTGCCAAATATATTAGCATTCGTTTTGCAACCTTGTCTCCAGTTTGTGTGAAGTTGATGGTTGGAGGTTACGCTTTCATTAAAAATTGACAACATTTTAAATGCTAATCAAAACTGCTTGTCCTTTCTGCTTCTATTTATCTTGGAAGGGGAAAAAAAGAGAGAGAGAGAGGGAGAGGAAAAAAAAGACTGCTTGCTTTGAACTGCAAGAAATATTCTCTCCATTGCCCCCCAGACCCCCTTGCCTCTTCCTGTGTAGGACCGATAAGAGCTATGCAGATTGAGTGTCAGGACCCCAGCCTGAAGTGTGAAGGCGCCGCAACATGAGTTAGAGATGTGTTTTCCAGAGGAGAAAAAAGGAGGGGTGTGCATGTGTGTCTGTGTGTGTGTGTGTGTGTGTGTGTGTGCAGGGGTGGCCTTTTCGTGTGAGTCTTTTTAATTAATTGCTAAGAGAGAATTGTGGAGGTGTAGTTGGCTTTACAGTGGGTAAAAGGCAAAAACATATATTTTCAGAAAGGAAGAGCCATATGGTATGTGAGCAAATAACACAATAAGAAATTATAAAATTAAAAAAAGAAGGGGGACAAAGCTGTTTCAAGCTTGGAAAGCAAACCATGATTGGTGACAAACCATCAGACGTTGTATACTTCATTTCAGACTATTCTCAGAAAGGGCTGAAGAGGGTAAGGGAAGATGCTTGTCTCAAATTTTTATATAAATCTAAAGCTGAGAGTGTGCAGAAATGTGCTTTCCAATGATTTACATGGAATTACTTTCCACTCATTGTTTTCTGGCTTTTCAAAGTTCCAGAGATACTAACAAGAGAGGAAGGTGAAAACATAATTCGAAGGGAAAATATTTCAGGGTTTAGTACATATTGGAAGAGAGCCTGAATTGAAAAGCAGAAATTGCTCAATCAGGTCAGCTGAGCTTACTGGTCAAATCAAATTACAAACCTAAATGTCTAATTTCTTACTAAGTTGAGGATTCATTGGATCAAAAAGTGGAAGAGTGTGTGTATGTCCATTTATGTATGTATGTGTTTGTGTGCATCAAAAAAGCTATAATTAAGAGGGTTATGAATAGAATAGCTTCCTTCAATCCAGATCTATGATCTAAATCTGTGTTTCTCAAATGGTGCCCTATTTGCATTCTGAACAGTAAAATTCTTTGCTGAGTAGGTCTGCCCTACAAATGTCGGAAATATGCTATTCAAGATTCAGCTGAGAATGGCAAGACACCAACCTGGAAAAATGTTATCACCATCATTCGTCATTTTCTCCTCCTCCTCCTCTTTGTCCCCTTCTTCCTCCTTCTTTTTCATCTCTTTCATCTCCTTCCTCCCCTCCATTTCCTTTGTCTTTGTCTCTTTCATCTTCATCATCATCATATGCTATTGTGAAGTTAACATACCTCATCTCATTTAATTATTCTAACAATCCTAACGTGTAAGTACTATTATCTCTATGATACTATACAAACTGGGGCTTTGAAGGTTAAGTCATCTCTCCAGTAAGGGCTAGACTGGAACTTAAAACTAGATGTGGATGACAATAAAGCAAAGGCTGTCAACCATTAAACTAAAACCAGACCTTCCTTAGTAACCCATTACTGATCTTTATTCAGATATGAATCTTTGTCTGAGTCTATTTATATTTTTAATGAATAGCAATAGTTGGGATAATGAGTTCCATAAGTTTATCCCCCACTGTGTTAAAAAAAAAATAGTTCTTTCCATTTATCCTAAATCCTCCCTTTTCAAGCTTCAAAGGGGACCCTTTGTTCTGGAATTTGATGAATAAGACCATCTCAATTCTCTCTCTTCCTTTCAATTTTATAGACTTTTAGACTTTGAGTCTATTCAGCTTTGATTTTTACAGACTGAAGAGCCTGATTATACGATGTCCCCAAAGAAAATATTTCCATTCATTCGGTCACTTTCATTGCTGTATTATCTAAACTTTCTCTAGCTAGCTTTGAAACAAAAGGCAGTTTAAACATAACACAACCAAGCAGAGCATGGCTAATTCCTGAAGTGGAGCTTGCTGAGGTGGACTGGGCTGAGATGCTACCTAACCTTTCTAATAATGCAATATCATAGCTGACCTAACACCTGAGGCTCAATTCATGCCTGCATGGGGAGCATGATTTTAAATAAATGGGGATTATCCACTGATCCAATAAAACTGCTCCTTTCTTTTTCCCCAGGTTTTGGAATCTGATTTTAAAAGTTCTTCATCTATTTGAAAATGCAAATGACCCATACGAAAGGAAATGTATCATTGTTCTTGTTGTTGCTGTGCATGTGTGTGTCTTTTTTAAAATCATTAAAACCTCAGTATGATTTTAGCTTCCTGAAATTGGAGTCTTGTATCACATTATAGTATGGAAAGATGTCAATCTATCTGGAGTGTCTGGCCCTGCTTGGGAAAACTGGATGGGAGGAAAGACTCCACTGGCTTTTCTGGGGAAATAAGAGGTGGCACAAAGCTATTGCATCTCACATTGGACAGTGGCTGGAAGATGTGCCAGGAGTAGAGTAAGGGTCACTGAAGGTAAAAGGAAAGGCAGAGTCCACCCAAGGCTAACATTTTCTTTCCCTCCATGGCAGCTGAAGGTACAAATATTCCTTCTCGATTTGTCTCCATCTTTGTATCCTGCTATTCACCATACTTGGGTTAAAATCACCACGCTTGAGTTTTCTGAGCTCAAGACCATCTGATACCTGGATTTGTGTGAGGAAAACAGCTTATAAAAATAACTGGGAGGTGCTTTGCATCAATAAATGCAATTTATATGCTAAATAATCACATCAAATAGATAAAGTCTCCTTCTACTTTCTCCAATTCTATTATAATATTTAAAACTTCAGAACAAAAATATAATGAAATGTACTTTTTAGTGTTTTATAAGGAGGGGGCCTTTAGGAATACAACAAGGATTCTTTTCCTGACATTATAATTGCAACAACAAGCCTGTGCTGTTATAATCACCTTTTACCCTTCTCAATGACATGGTACGTGCTATCATTTCATTAATATAATTTTATAGGTAGAGAAACTCAGGATACAGAGAGGTGAAGCCATTTCTCCAAGGTCACACTATCAGTGCTGGCAACAGAGCTGAGAAAAGACAACTAATTCTTAATTCAAAGAATACTATTTAAGCTGATGAGATATTCTTGTGATCGATAAAATAGGGACCCAAGCTCAATGTGGACAACCAGAGTGTCATGCCAAGATACAAGTGAGAGACACAGCAGCAGAAATATCCTGCTGCTTATGAAAATAATGGAGGGCCACATCAGCATATTCTGTAACTGGAAACTGTTCAATTAAGTATTCATTTCATTTCACAGTCATTTTTGAAAAATAAATCTGTGTATCTTTATACCTTTAAGCTCAGTAGTTTTATGCATTAGGTTGATGTGCATAACAAAATGTGGACTATTTTTTAAATTGCCAGATAAGAGCTAGTATGTCCTTACTATTTATATATTGAAGTTGTAACAATCATGTGCTTTTAATTCATTTCACCTTCAAAGATCTGAATGTTTCCAGTTTGTAATATATTGCAGGATGTATTAGGTACACTGAGTCTGTCTGATTCACAGCTTTCTAATCGGCTATTTAGAGTTTACACCAAGCAGAAAATCAATGTATTCAAAATGTAGTAGCTCTCTTGTTAACTCTAGTCATTTGCTTAAAGAGTAATGTCAAGCTGATAATTGAAATATGGCTTAAACCATGCATTTTAATTCAAAAGAAAAAAATGTTTGAAATATTACTCATTTGATCTTTCCCTACTCCAGCCCCAAAGGACATATTTTGCCTGCCTGGCTTGACAATTGCACTAAGGGATAGTAAGACCTTGCACATATGCATCAGTAGATGCTAGGGGTTGGAATTTATCCCCATCTCAGGGATGATTTGCCCATGCTGAAAAGCTGTGGGGCTTCTAGAAAAGTGAGTGGTTTGCCTCTTTGGGAACTCTGGTTTATATTCTGTTCATGAGTAGGGAAGTTGCTGTACTGACTTTTATGAAGGTGGTCCCACCCTCTGCTCATGTGCTTTAAATGACTTGCTGTCTTAAGCAACATGGGGTGATTTGCTGTCAGATGGTAAGTGCAGTCTTGTGTTGGAATTTGAGCACTCCACGCTTACAGACCGAAAACGATCTTTGAAGTAAGTGTGCAGGGAACTGCATCATGTCATTTAACCAACAATTGGGGAAAGATGAGATTTTAACCTAGACAAATTTGGGGGGGGTGGGATTACCCCAACAAATGTGTTCAAATATATTGAAAGTTAATATTTATATGAAGGATTTTACTCATTCTGTGGGGTCCAGTATGGATAAAGGTTGAAAATTTGGGGGAGAAAGTTGTCATACCAGAAAGAAAGAACTTTCTGTAATTAAAACACTGTGAATGCCTGTAGTCCCAGCTACTTGGGAGGCTGAGGCAGGAGGATTGCATAAGCCCAGGAGTCTGAGGTTGCTGTGAGTTAGGCTGACACCACGGCACTCTACCCCAGGCAACAGAGTGAGACTCTATCTCAAAACTAACAAACAAACAAACAAACAAACAAAAACACTGTGAATGGTGAAATGAGATAATTTACTGTTAAGATCTTCCTTGAGGCAACATTTTCCTTGATAAACTGGATACTTAGGAATTGTGTTGAGGACTTGATCCAAATACAACATAGTGGGAGTGCAGGAAACTACTGAACTACTGACGTGGGAGGTCTCATCTGCCTCCTCTACTCTCCTAGTGCCTTGTGCTTAGTCTGGCTCCATTCCCTACCATGTTTCATTGAACTTTTTTGTGCCTTATATAGTTCCACGCACAAAGTAGGTACACAGTAAGTGTTTATTGACCTGATGATTAAAATAAAGTGAGAGGAGGAGATGCCACTGCTAGCCTGACAAAGAATAAGTTCCTGGAGATATGATGGGCTACTTCATAATTTGTCTTCAGGCAAGTCATTGCTGCAGTTATAATAGACATATCTAAGTAGATTCTGCCCAGATTTGCATCAATTCTTTCAAATGTTGAATGCCAGCTAGCTCTATAATGAAACAGGAAACTACTTAACACGTGTTGAAACTGTGTTGGAACTGTGAAACAAAGGAAGAAAAAAATGTATCCTGTTGAATTTTCAGGAAGAAAGCCAAAGATGATAGAACATAATTATCATACATGGGATATGGTCCAAATGTTGAAGTGAACATTTCCACTCCTGTTCAGAGGATCCTGATTCTGTATCTTGTAATGAGGATAAAATCAACTGTAAGCCACCTTTCTGGCCCTTTCTCAGCTTTAGGTATATCCCTTCAAAAGCCTACTTTTCTTTTTTATTTTATAATTTTTATTTTTTTGAGATGAGATCTTACTATATTGCTCAGGTTGGTTTTGAACTGCTGGGCTCAAGCATCCTTTCCACTTCAGCCTCTGGAGTAGCTGTGATTGCAGGCATGAGCCACTGAGCCTGCCCTACTTTTCTTTTAGAAGAGAGAAAGAATATACATCAGCAATGTGAGCAAATCAAGAAAAGATCTTGGCCGGGCGCAGTGGCTCACGCCTGTAATCCTAGCACTTGGGAGGCCGAGGCGGGTGGATTGTTTGAGTTCAGGGGTTCGAGACCAGCCTGAGCAAGAGCGAGACCCCGTCTCTACTAAAAATAGAAAGAAATTATCTGGACAGCTAAAAATATATTTAGAAAAAATTAACTGGGCATGGTGGTGTATGCCTGTAGTCCCAGCTACTCGGGAGGCTGAGGCAGAAAGATTGCTTAAGCCCAGGAGTTTGAGGTTGCTGTGAGCTAGGCTGATGCCACGGCACTCCAGCCCAGGCAACAGAGCGAGACTCTGTCTCCAAAAAAAAAGAAAAGAAAAGAAAAAAAAAGATCTTTTCTTGCAGACCTGATTTGCAAAGATTCTCAACAAGTGGTAATTTTGCCCCCAGGTGACATTTGGCAATATCTGGACATCTTATTAGTGTCAAGGCTGTCTGTGGACATGGTTCTGGCATCTAGTGAGTATACAGACAGGAATTTTGCTTAACATCCTACAATGCACAGCACAGATCTCCTCAACAAAAAGTCATATGACATGAAGTGTCCATAGTGCTGAGGTTGAGAAGCCCTGGGTTATAACTATGACTGTATTTTACCTGGTGAAGAAGTACACAAGAAACTATCTAGATCTGTGGTCCCCAACCCCTGGGCCACAGAGCTCCCTTCCACACCCTGCCCTGACCCCATTAGTGGAAAAATTGTCTTCCATGAAACCAGTCCCTGGTGCCAAAAAGGTTGGGGACTGATGAATAATTCGAGTCACCTAATTACTTTGTCAAAAAAGAAAAAAAAATTAAAGTTAAGCAAGGGAATTTTGGCTGATAGTATGAGAATATGCTTTCTATTTTGATTTTCACATCTTTTTGTTGTTGCAAATGAAGACACTGTTGTCAAATAGAACTGAAGGAAGGGATAGAAGGACATGGGAGAGCAGTGGACAAAGGGAGAGAGAGTGGCAGGGGAGTGTATGGAGGGGAAAGGGAGAAGCAGAAGGAGAGAAAGAGGAGAAGACTGAAAGAAACAGGTGGAGGAGGAAGTGGGCTGATGGTATAAGTCAGAATTACACTTTTATTATAATGAACATTATGGATAAATCTTTAATTATTAGAAGAATACTCTAATTCTCCTTTCTCTCATTTCCATGAATTCCTCAGTGGAGCCAATTACCATACCTATCAAGAGGAATGAGAAGAAATCTTTCTATATTGAATAGTAAGAGTACAGTGCTAATGTATATTAAAAATAGCACCTCACTCTATGTAACCATGACAGAACGAGTCATCCCTGAGTCTTATACATACAACAGCAGCCAGTCTCCCTCCCTGCCTTTGTCTAAAACTCAATCCCATCCAACCTATTTTTTATTTATGGATTGGCTTTAAAAAAAATACCAACTTTGTTGAGATATAATTCACATATCCACATACCTTACAATTCACCCATTTAGAGTGTGCAATTCAGTGTTTTCCAGCATATTCACAGATATATGCAGCCATTACTATAGTCAATTTAGAACATTTTCATCATCTCCTAAAAAACTTCGTACCTTTAGCTATCTCCCTCCTATCACTCCACGCCCCCCAATCCTAAGCAACTACTAATCTATTTTTTTTCTGTATATAATTGCCTATTTGGGACATTCTTTTGAGAGTTTTATCATGTAGCTCTTACATTTAGGGCTTTGATTCATTTGTGTTAATATTTGCCTATGGTGTGAGGGTCTTATTCTTCCTCTTGTCCGAGCACCATTTATTGGGAAAACTTTTCTTTCATTTAACAGTCTTGGCACACTTGCAAATCAGTTGACTATAAACATGTGGGTTTATATCTGTACTCAATGATCTATATGTCTATCCTTATGCCAGTTACATAGTCTTGATTATTGTTGTTTTGTCATAACTTTTGACATCGAGAAGTATGAATCTTACAATTTTGTTCTTTTTTAATATAGTTTTGGCTATTCTGGATTTCCTGAATTTTCATATGAATTATAGAATTAATTTGTCAATTTTTACAAAGAAGCCAGCTGAGATTCTGATAGGAATTCAATTGAATCTGTAGATCAATTTTGGGAGTATTATCATCTCGACAATATTAAGTCTTCTGATCCATGAGTATGAGATAATTTTATATTTAGTAAAGTCTCCTGTACATTCTCTTAACAATGGTTTGTAGTTTTCAAAGTATAAATTCTTCACTTACTTTTAAAAAATCTACTACTAAGTATTTTATTCTTTTTGATGTTCTTGTAAATGGAACTGTTTTCTTAAGTTTAGTTTTGCACTTTTGTTGGTAGTGTATAGAAATGTAACTAATTTTTGTATATCAATCTTACAGTATGCAAACTTGATTAACTTATTTTGTAGTTATGATAGTATTTTTTAAGTGGGTCCCTCAGGATTTTTATGTATAAGAACATATCATCTGCAAATATAGTTTTGCTTCTTCTTTTTTTAATCTGAATACATTTTATTTATATTTCTTGTATAATTGCCATGGCTAGAACCTCTGGTTGAAAAGAAATGTTGAGAGCAAACACACTTCTCTCCTGATCTCAGGGAGAAAGCATCCAGTATTTCATTATTGAGTATGATGTTATTTATGTGTTCTTTGTTGATATTCCATACTAGTTTGAAGATGTTCCCTTCTATTACTAGCTTGTTGTGTTTTTATCACAAAGAGCACTGAGTTTTGCCAAATGCTTTGTCTGCATCTATTAAGATGATCATTTGGTTTTTCATTGCTTTTTTTTATTCTATTGATATGGCATATTACATTAATGGATTTTTTGATGTTAATCCAACTGTGCACTGTGGAAAAAATCTCACTTGGACATGGCGTGTAATTTTTTTTATATGTTGCTGGCAACAGTTTGCTAGTATGTTGTTGAGAATTTTTAAGCCCATATTCATGATAGATATTGGTCTGTAATTTTCTTTTTTCTTTGGTTTGGTATTAGAATTAAACTGATCTCATAAAATGAATTGCAGTGTGTGTGAATTTTTGGAAAAGTTTGTGAAGAATTATTATTAATTCTTCTTAAATACTGGGTGGGAATCCATCTGTAAAGCCATATGAGTCTGAACATTTTTATGGATAGTTTTTTATTACTAATTCACCTCTTTACTTGTTATTGGTATTAGAGTAGAGATGGAGCTGAAACAGGATGCTGAAGCTTCAAGACTGGGTACAGGTGTTAAACAACCCTCAGGCAGAAGCTAACTAGGGAGGCTGATAATCACAGGCAAGACCTGGCTTCAACTGGCTTGTCAGCTATCACCTTACATGAACTCTGGCTAATTATATCATTTGCATTATGGTTTTAAAATTTCTCCTTGAAATCACCATGACAGTTCTTAAACAACCATATCAAGTATGAAAATGGGAGGGAACCCAATTCTAGGAACTATTACCCAAATTCTTAGTAAAAACCAACCACTTAGTCTTGAATATTCCTCCCCTCAATTAGTAAGACTTCAAAAGAGCAAAGGTTACTTCCTCCCAGCACAGTTGCTCTCTTTCAATCCTGCCTGCTCTCTTTTCTTGAGAACATACTTTCACTTTCAATCTTTCAATAAAAAGCTGCTTGCTTGACTTATGTGGTGTGTCCTGAAATTCTTTTCTCCCAGTGATCGCCAAGAGTCTGGAAAAACCTCCACTCAGAGGTCACTAACATTGTTGTATTTAGATTGTCTATTTCTTTTAGAGTTAGTTTCAATAGTTTGTTATATTTCTAGGAATTTATTCATTTCATTTAAGTTATCCAATTCATTGTCATCCAATCATTTAGAGTATTCCTTTATAATGCCTTTTTATTTCTGTTAGGTCAGGTGCAATGTGCCCTTTTTCATTGCTGAGTCTAGCAATTTGAGTCTTTTCTTTTTTTTCCATGATCAGTCTAGCTAAAGGTTTGTCAATTTTGTTGATCTTTTCAAAGAACTAGCTTTTAGTTCCATTGATTTCTTTGTTGTTTTTCTATTTCATTAATGTCCACTCTAATCTTTACTATTTCTTTTCATCTTCCTCCTTTAGATTTATTTTTTTCTTCTTTTTCCATTGTCTTAAGGTGGAGAGATTTGAGGCCTTTCTTCTGTTTTAGCATCGGGTTTACAGCTATAAATTTCCCTGTATGCACTGTTTTAGTCGCATCTCTTAAGTTTTGGTATTTTGTGGCTTTATTTTTTATTCATTTAAAAGTATTTCCAAATTTATCTATTTTTTTCTTTAACCCTTGATTATTTAGGAATGTGTTATTTAATTTCCGTATATTATAAATTCCCAAGTTTCTTTTTGTTATTGATTTCTAACTTTATTTCATTGTGATAATAGAACATATTTTGTATTATTTCTATCCTTTTAAATTTATTGAGTTTTGTTTTATGGCCTAACGTATGATCTATCATGGAGGATATCCCAAGTGCACTTGAGGAGAATATATTCTGTTGTTGGGTGGAGTGTTTTTATGGAAATCTGTTAGGTCTAGTCGGCTACAGTATTGCTCAAGTCTTCTATTTCTTTGTTGATTTTCTGTCTACTTGTTGGATCCATTATCAAAATCCATTATTAATGATTTGTCTATTTTTTTTCCTTTGTTTCCTGCCAGTTTTGTTTGTTTTGGCATTTTTAATTCCTTGTCTTCTCCATTAGGCAAATTGTTTGTTTTATTTATTTCAGCACTCTCGGCACCTAGAACAATGTCTTTCACATAGTAAGTCATCGTTAATTAATACATTAAATTTTATTAATAATTAATACATTAAATTAAAAATAATTAATACATTAAATTTTATTAATTATATGGCATATCACATGCATGAAGGAAGGAATAAAGTTCAGTTTTAAACTCTGAGTTCAATTTTGAAATTACACCAACCCTTAGCCACACACTTACATACCAAATTTTGGCCAACCATCTCCTCCATGACTATTATTGGCCATGAAAAGGACAAACACAAGAGAGTAGAAAACCCCACACCACTGTTCACAGGAGTGACAGGAAAAGGAAGCCCATGGGGACATCTGTTGGGAATGTCTGTGGTAGCAGGGACTGTGCATATTTCAGCACCAACCTTGAGTGTTGAAGGTCATTTGAAATGCTGAGAGGAAGAAAATCAGGGACCAAGAGTTTGTTTTTTGAGACTAGATGATAATGAATGTTCTGAAAGATGGCATAAAACCCCCAAATTTGCTTAATTGTACAATATTATACCAGGAGGGGAGATTTCTTTCTGACCCCAGCTGGTGATCAGTTTATGCCCTGATGTATGCAGTTTAATGGTCTGTATCATTTTTGTCATGTCACTGCAGATGTTATTCTTACTCATATGAATGCCTAATCCTCTTGTTGGATACTTATCCTTGCTAATTATTTCCACTGTGTCTGAAGCAAGCCACTCACAGCCAAGGCTTAAAGTACATGAGTGTCTCCTCCCTGGAGCCAAAACAGAAAAAAATTAAAAATAAGTAAATAAATAAAAAATAAAAAATCTCAAAGTTTATGGTAAAATATACCTTAGGTTAGAGAACAGAAATTTAACATAGCATTTTGGCAAAGTTGGTGTAGCTTTATTAAAAGGAAACACTCTCCTTGTTTATTTTTATATTGCTTTGTTTCTATCATACCCACAAGACAGATAAACAATAGTATAATTTTTCAACAAACTAAAATCACATGGGGAAATTTTGAACTTAAAAAAAACGGGTAGGGGGAGATACCTACATTTCATTTCCCAAGAAGGTCAACAAATCTGCTAAACCATACTCTCACACGCACCCTCTAATGAACCCTCACATATGGGATGCAAAGAATTGAGCACTGAGGACCGATACTACCAGGCTAAAAAAATAATAACTTAAATATTCAATGTGTGCCTCTAAAGCTACTAGATGATTCAACATTGTACTGTCCCTTTCTATATAATTTGAGGTGGGTGATGATTCCAGGTTCTGTAAGTAAGTTTGTATTATAGAAAGATAGGCAATTCACTTCACCCCTCTAGGTTTCAGAGGCTCCTCAATTATAAAAGATGGATGTTTTGTTAAATTCTGGGTGTCTGGTTTGATTATAGGTACAAGAAATGCAAGGTGAATGAGACATTCTTTCTGTCCTCAAGGATATTTAGGTTAGTGGATCAGATCAAATTTTATCAAATGTCCCATCTTATTCTAGAAATCAAGAAAACATTACTACAGAATCTCAGATATGAAGAGAAGTTAGAACTCATCTAGCTAAAAGTTTCAACTTATTTGCGAGCCTCTCCCCTAATAGTCTCTGCAATGGATTGGTGTTGTCCTGAGTACCACCTCACAAGTGGGGAATTCGCTAATTCACTAGGCAGTTCTTTTCAGCATCCCAAAACATCATCAGTAGAATTTGCTCTTACAAGTTCCATTCAGAACAAGTAATAAACCTAAAACATAATCTCTGTGAAAATAGAGAACAGCAGCTGAGATCCAAGGGAAAGCAGATGGGTCCTCCTGCTGAGCTATACAGCTTCTAGGGGAGAGTCAGGAAATCAACACCTTCTGAGGTTTCCTGGGTGCCAGACACTGAGGTGGGGTTTTTCCTGGCAAGAGACAGGCCAGTGAGTCAAACCAGACTTGTCCACTGTACATAGAAGAAAACTGAGCCCTAGAGGTAAAATAGTGCAACCAAGGTCACAGGATTGTAAGTAGGAGAGGCAAGGTTTAATTCATTGCCTCTGAATCTTCCGAGCAGAGCACAATACATAATGCTGCTTCCCTTTGCTGATTTTGTCCCCATCTGTTTGCCTAATCTTGCGATGTAATTTGGAGCCACTCATTTAACCTCATGGGGGCTCAGTTTCTTCTAGCTCAAAACTGTCAACGTATCCCATGAGCACAAAATTGTAATGTATACAGTAAACTCCAAGTTTATTTGCCATACAGTAGTTACCACCTAAAGAGTGTATTTCTCAGACGAGGTTCTTACCATGTAGAAACACCCAGATGCCCAGACACAATTTTCATTCCGGGAAGGTATGATTTACCGTGGCTTAATAATGTGTGGCCAAGATATAACTGCAGATAACCACAGATGATGTATTGGCACAAGAAATACAGAATAGATGGTGCCTATCACTTATTCAATTCCAGTGGCCAGTTCATCATGCTTTAACAAGACTAATGCTAGATAAAGTATAACAAAAAGTGGTAATTGTAAATTTGAAATCAGTTATCACATAATATAGTAATCTCCACTCCAGTATATTTAAACAATCTTGATGCATTGTGAGGTCTGCGTCTGTGGTTTTTAAACCATATGACACACCTAATAAAACTGCTTTACAAAAATAAGCTTTACTACCGAACTTCCATAATTAAATACTTTTATTATAATAGGGATACAATTTACAGGAGCTTTGAATGCTAGTCTGTATAATTAATAATGAAACATGTTTTAATGAACATTTATTAGCGGTATGAAATACAAATATCTTGTAGATCAGCTACCATCTAGGAAAACTTCATTTATTCCCTGAGATTAAAAAGCCCTGCATTAACACTATCAACGTTGCGGTCTTGACAGCTCAACAATCTGCTATGTGAAAACTCATTAATTTGGACCCTCACTAATATGGACACTGTGATAATTCAGAAGGTGGTGGGACTGAAGTTTGTCCTTGTATTATCTATGAAAAAGAGTTAGCTAAATAAATTAATTGTGTAAACAAGATTATGTAAAGGTCTGTTTAACCACTTAAAAGAATTTTCTTTCAAGTGTCCTAATACCACACATTTGCATACACACAATTAATATGCCAATTACAAGTGAATTTTATTTATTCATTTGAAGGGTCTCAATGCCTTATGTACCAAACAATGGCTGAAAACAATGTTGAGACTCTACCAAATATAAAGTAATGCATTAAGAGCTTGAACAGGTACAAAGAAATTTAGAGAATAAGCAATTCTTCCAAGAAGGTTGTATTCTGATCCAGTGATCCCTAACACAGGCTCTGTATTAAAAACATTTCGGGAGATTTTTGAAAATATTAATATACAGGTTCCATCCCTAGCAATTCTGACTTAATGGATCCGGATCGGAGATCAGGAAACCATTAGAAATCAATTATTTGGAGTCAAAGCATTACAGTTCTCTAAAAAGAATCTTTTAATATATAAAATCTCCTGAGAGTATTAATATATTAAGTAGTTGTGCAACTTCTTGTCTTCCTGAATGCCATAGTCAAGGCTGCTTTCCTTTAGTTACCCTGGTCCTGCTGCAGGCAAGGACCTGCAAGTGTGATCTGTGACCCTCCTATTGTCAGGATGACCATTTGTCCTTTGTGGTCCAGGACAGTCCTGGTTATGCTTTTCCTTCTGGTATAATTATCAGTAGTGTACCCTTCATGCATTTTCTAAGCCATCTTGGTTTAGACACCAAATTTTATGTTAGCCCAACTGCCCTCTCAATTCCTAAGTTCCTCGTAAGCATCACTTCAGTCCACATCTTCTTGTCTACACAAACGCTGTTCTAACCCAGGACCATTTTATCTCCTGCACTAGCCTTAATAATTTCTCAATACCTCACCATGGGATCCTTGCAATTAGTTGTCACCATTGCCTTTAAAATAAACTGTATACTATTTAGTATGGTAAGCCAGGTCCTATAATGATTTATCCCCTGCTCAGTTTTCAGACCTTACCTCAAGATCCTTTGCCCTTCCACAGTATTTGGATGCTGTATTTATTCCTCTGCCTTCGGGCATGCTGTGCTCTCTGTCCAGATTTACTCTCCCCAACCCCCTTTCTTCCTTGGCAACCCCATACCCCCTAGAGCACTAAACACAGTATCACATCCTTAATGAAGTACTTTCTGACCTCCCAGGGAGCATCCACTGTGCAATGATTTCCTCATATACACACCTCTCTTATGGTTGTGGTCACCTTGCTGTGTGTGTGTGTTTGGTTGGTTTTATATATTTTTGTTTGCCTGTCTTGACAATCTATATTGAGGAGTAGAATTCATTATAATATTTTCATTTCCCCAGACTCTGTCCCAGGGTCTCTACTTACTAAGCATATCCCTGAATATTGGAGATAAATTCAAAATATTAATCTAACAGGATGGAAATGCTGAGCTAACCACTATGCTTTTCCTGGACCCTTTTCGGTCTGACAGTGTGAGAAGTTCCCAGCATCTTTCAGTGACCTTGCGTATATAACTTGCCTATATCCAGGTTTTAATAACTATAAAATGGAAACTTTGGTATAGCCTATGTCACACGATGATGCATTGAAGGTATATTCATTATGGACTGTTTTGAAAATAAGTACTGTAGATATGATAATTATTATAAGTATTGTAAAAAATATAAACATTATTGCTACTTCCCCTAAATAAAATAGAAATAATAAGATAAAAGATACACTTGTTCACATACATGCTCACATATACACAAATCATAGCCCTTATTCCAAAATGCACACTGATTACTGATAAGTCTTTCAGCCAATCTATTTAAACTTTCATTCTCACTGATGACCTATGCTAAAATATGACGGAAATATCTTTATTGACATAGTTATAGGGATACCAATTCTGATAAAACCAGAACAACCTTGGCTTCAAGTCAAGAAATCCCAAGCTCAAAATTTGAGGACTACTGAGGAGTTTAAAATTTAATTGACTTTATTTGATTGGTCTTGTCAGAAGCTTTTTTCATAATAGATTTACTGCATCTACTTAAAGCCAATTTTTGAATGAAAAGTGTTATCGAATAATAAGAATAATAGATTTATGGTAATTATTTAAATTTTATGTATTACTTTTACAAAAGTTGTGTGTGTGTATGAGAGAGAAAGATTCAGAAATAATGAAAATTTGGTTTCCAAACATAAGTAAGATACCCTAGGTAATACTGTAGACTGCAAACTTTACAATGAAAAACTAGTTTCACCATGCTCATTGTGGTTCTGCAATCATTTATTTATTTAACTATTTTAGCGATATTAATAATTAAAACCTTTGATAATCACTAATGTTTGAAGCACAGATTTTCCTATGGGGTTCTATAATAAGAATCAGAAATTTGGCAAGGGGCAGAGAAAGAAGTAAGTTAATTATTATCATGCTTGAAACAAACCAAAAGCTGATGGTTAACTGTGTATGTGTAAGAGCAGACAAGTAGGTGACTTCATTGTGAATACAGACTATAGTGAGGTAGAATCTTCAGTTTCTGTCTACAGTCTGGATTCAAAATATACAGATCATCATAAAATTTCAAATTAAAACCCTTGGTTTAGGTCCTGAGGAAACTGGCAGGTGGTTGCTAATTCCCGCAACAATCATCTTGAGGGCTCATATTTCCTCATCTTCATACTGTGATGCAAATTTACTTTCTTGTCTGGGCTTTATCAGAATGCATTAATAATAAGACTGGAGGTAAAAGTTACGCACTGAAAGCATATTAATACACCTTTAACCAAAGCAGCAAACTGAAGAAGCAAATTTTATTAACACCTATAAATTTGATTTCAGGGGTATTGAGCATCTCTCTCCTACATTACTCTCCCACTCCTTGAGCCTAAACATCCCCTCCTTTAAATAATGGGCTCTCCAGGACAAACATGCTGCTTTGATCTGTTACCAGACTTGGAAAATTGAGTGTGAATAAAGCATTGGAGGAGGAGATGGCAAAAGGGAAGGAGTGAGCTGGAGAGAGTAAAGTGTCATACAACTACCCGTAAACGGAGAGAGCAAAGGACTGTGAGTCTGAGAAAGAACACATATGGGTGACTGCAGTGGAAAGACAACTTTGCCAACTTCAGAATTTTAACATAAGTTTTGATAAACTAGTGGGCTAGTGAATAAACTGGTGAATAAACTCCTTGACCAGAGGCTTTGTCTAAAATACATAAACATCCTCTTTCAATATTTATCACATTGCTGAACATAACAAATTGTGAGAACTGCCATTTTGCTCTACATTTGACTTCCTAAGTAGCAAACATTCTCTGGTTTACTCAAGTCTGGGCAAATGACATTGGTATGGCTCTATCTATTTCCCAAATTACCTCTTTCCTCCTTTCTAACTATCTTAAGACATTCAACCCAATAAATCACACTTTAGCTTTCATATATGGATGATCCATATCTGAAAATTTTGTGTGTGTGGGGGGGGATGAGGAGGTGTGTGGATGTCCAAAAGGTAGGCATTTTTCAAAATGCAGGTCTTGGAGAAGTTCAAGGGTTATATCCTATCAACAGGGCATTGAATTAGGGGACTTGGTCATTATCTATTTCCAATTAGTAACAGTAGAAAATTAACTACAAAGCCTGCCTAGATAATTCACTAGCTTGGAATAGTGTCCAAAATTTAAGTTTCTTGAGTTAACTTAATCCATATAACCACATGGCCACTGGTATAGTGTGTATTCGATACTAATGATGAAACTGTCTGTCTCTATATGCTTTTGCCCATTAAGTGCCCGTTTGTTTTGTGGGTTTGAAAAAAGTTTTTGAGGGACTGGACATGTATTTTTAAAGCTAGTAAACCATTAGTCAGTTTATGCGGAAGTCATCTACAGAATAGCCACACTTGGAATCATTAAAACATCGTAGAAAGCAATGTAAATTAACAGAAAGAAAATCAACCCACATTGCATTGTCAACAGATTGCGAGAGAAATTACCAGGAAATCATAGTCTTGGTCTCATCTGCAACTGTAGAGGAGGAGGAGAGATTCTTTTTGTCCCTGTACCCATGGTACCTCAGCCATGTCCTTGGCCAAATACCCTACTCCTATGTGGCTCTATCAATTCTGTCTCCTGATAACCCCTTCATTAATGCTCTTGTGAAAAATAACTTAAAGCTCTCTTAAAGATACAACTACTTCTTGCCCTCAATCCTCTCCCTTGAGCTTCTCTAGCAATTTAATCTCCCATTCTCTAAAGCATGTTTCTTACTTTGTCTGCCCAGAAGAAGGAAGTTGGATGCTGCCCAACCATACTTGCAAAACCAAGAATGATAAGTGTTATCATTCTTGCTCGAAAACCTATAGAGGAAAGTGAGGGATAATATCCTGCCTCCTAGAGCAACTCATTTTATTAATTTAATATAACTTTCTCTTCTAAAATATTTACTAATTTAAAAAAATAGATTTTTAAGAAATTGTGGTTGTGTTCAATAAGTACTTTTGTACCATTATCATTCATAGGAAGTGAACAAGACCCAATTGAAGACACAATGTAGACAATCATTCCAAATCCGCACCCAATTTCCAAGTTATTTCTTACCTAGGAGTTGCCTTTGTCCTCAGATATTTTCTACTGTGGTTCTGAAATTCGTCTTGCTACTTACTGCAAGATGTGGACCTGTCTTAAGCTTATTGTTAACTCACATAAAATCCTCTTTGGAAACCTAGCAGTTGACTTCCATACATATTTCATGGGCTAGAATTTCATTCTATGTCAGACCTGAAGCAATGATACCAATTTCATTGGCTCAGCCTGCCTCAGAGGTGAGGGCGATCCTTCCTTCTTAGTAAAGAAAGGAGAGACCAGCTGCAGGGTGGACATCCAGTGGTGTCTGACACAGACACTTGGATGTACAGTGAGGTGTGATTTGGTTTCATTTTTCCATTAAAATGATGCCATATAGACCATCATTTTATCAGGTGGAGCACTGAACTTATTCCCCTGGAAAGACACTAAATATCTACACCAACTCTATATTTACTTCCATCCATACCCAGACTTGAGAAGGAGCTAAAACTTGGATTTTCTCAACAGAAAGCCTTACAATGAGCTCAAACCAAGGAAGAGATATTCTGCAGAAAATGGGCCCTTGTAAATCATTTTCTCTATCCACAACTGACATCAATTCTGTCAACTTAATATGTCAGATCCAAAGTATTTCAGTAGTGTAAGAAAATAGTTATAGATCCAGTCGGGAACTCATCTATAACCCACATACTGCACTCAGGTAGTTAGCAGATCTCCTGTCCCCTGCTTTTCCTGAGTGCTTTTGTGGGAGACCCAGCTGTCTGTTTCTTTGCTGTAAACTAGTCAGTTTAAAAGCAGTCCTAGGAATGGGACCTGTTCAGGAAAGAATGGATTTTATGCCCTGCTTATTGCCTTCCAAATGCCAGGAGCTTTTCAGAGTAATAGCAACTGGTGTAAAAAGAGAATTTGAAATAAAAGAAGCTTTTATTGCCCCAGAAAGAGGCTGCCCATAAACTTTCCACCTGCCTTAACCACTGGGGAGTGTGTGGATATCAACAGTTTCTGGCCAACGAGAATTTACCTTTCCTATTAGCCTCATATCCTCCAGGATAATGTACATGATAAAAACAGAGCAGGAAAACAGGAGCAAACCTCTTTAATTGCAGTTGTCAAATGTATTCCAGCCTAGCACTTTATGCATTCTGTCACCAAGAGGACATTTTAGTGCTGGTGCCGGTGCTTTACCCTTACGCAAAATCTTTCATCTTGGAATATCAAAGATTTCTACCAATACTAATTCATTAATTAAGCCTCCCGATGACTGTTCAGAGAAAGAGGGAAAAAAATGTATTCCAAAATGAAAGAGATTTAAAATTCAGGTTGTTTGAGTGGCAGCCTCCGTGAACAAGGGATGCCAACTCACTGGTGTCATTGTGACCTCCCACCAATCAGTCACCGCATCCAGAACAGACCTTTCTATAAAAAATGCAAACATTTTTCAGGTGAATCTTTCATAGGTTTGTTTTTAGTTTCTAATGAGCCTTGTTCGTGGCACTCGGTCACATCATTTGCCTCTAATTCTGTTGTCCCTTTGTTCTCTTTTTCTAATAGAATGTGAAACCTTGTGAACTTGCTGAGATATATTGGTTCACTTCAGAGTTGCTGTAGAAAACTGTGGTGCTAAAACCCCACCCCTAGGGAGAAGGCAACCTGCCTTGGATCAGAGCCAGGTTTTCAAAAAACTATGCTCAAATGTAAAACCAATGAACATGTTTGACTATTTTGGTTGTAATTAGTTAAAATGAAATTCAAAATAAGTCAAAATAAAGCATTATCACCTCAAATCAATATATAAATAAAAGAGACTGGAGAATATTTTCTATTCTTCCACCATGCACTAGGTACAATTTAAGTAGAGTCATAGCCAACCTAGAGCCAGCATGCGGCTGTTTCTTAGGATTTTTCAAGTGCAGCTTAGGTTAATGCATGTCTTTAACTGCTTTGAAAGGAAGGCTGATGCTGTAACATAAGGAAAAGGCACTAGAAATGTGTACTGAGAATCCCACTGCCACCCTCCTAACTGAAATCACACATGTGAGTCTAATTCTTACAATTTCTGAATCCACTCAAATGCATTTGAGGGTTGCTAGTGTCATCACAGGTAATGTCAGAAAGAATTTAATTAACTGGCCATGCACATCCTCAAGAAGTACTTTGTAAACCCATGCTTAGAGACAACCAGCATGACTAAGCCACTCAACCAGTATTAAATGCCTTTAAGGTACAAGCACTGGTTGGTATCGCATTTGATTCTTCAGGGTTCTTAAACATTAAAACCTGTGTCTAAAAACACACAGTTAAGATTTAATTATTTCTATTAATAATAAATAGATTTTCAAATTCTCTCCTTTGTCTCTCTCTGTCTCTCTGTCTCTCTTTCTCTCAGCACTCTGCCAACAATGTAGCAGAGTGATTAAAAGTAGAGTAAGAAAGAAAGGGTGTGAATCTCAGCTTCACCCCATACTACTTGTGTGACCTTGGAAGAAGTTACTTAACTTTTCTGACTTGGAAACTTCAAGAAAAAAGAAATTACCTAGAATCCAGCCAGAATTATACAAAACATAATTACATTATGCAAAACATATTCCTACATCAAAACATATCAAATGGCATATATATACCAAGGGACAAAAATCTAAACAATGCTCAACAAGCAACATTATATTTTTGATAATGAGCAGAATAGATAATTCACAAGGAGTGCTAGAACTGCTCTCTCCCTGTGTAATCCTTTTGTAGTTCAGCATTTAATGCAAAGATCAAAGCATCCTGAAGTAAGAGAAGGCCTAATAAATGTGTGGCAAGTTTTCTTCAAGGTGTAAAACCAAGTCTAATTCTCTTCAAGCCACAGTGATAGACAAATATATATATTTTTTCAATTTTGTTACCGTTTATGAAGTATCTATGGAGTGGATTTTGTTTGCCTGATTCTTCATTAAGCATATTTAGGAAAATTCAACAGCAATGTAAAAATCTCTTTCCTTAAACACTATGTCCTAGTTGGATTTCCAAAGTGTGTTTTCATGAAAAACTCAGTTATAATGCAAAACTATGAGTGATTAATCTCAAAGGGAATGAATTCTTTTGCTATTAAAATCAGAGGACAGAGTAAAATGATGTGGACTAGTCTCACAAAAAATATGACATAGAGGAAACACTTGGTATAAGCTTTAAAAGTCCAGTGAGATTGAGACAGAATCTGGAGAAAACATGTCAGGTATGTAAACACGAGTAAATCACACAAACACAATCAGCAAACAAAGTGACCAAGTGGATGTATACTGTGAACAATGAAAGGAGGTTATGCTAGGCAGGATGGATGAGGAAAATACATTTTGGCTCTTTTGGACACTATAGCAAGTCCAATCACCACATTCTGGTGAGGAGATTTGCAAGATTTACATAAGATAATTAGCAAAATAATCAAGGACAGTTTGATTGCAAAATAACATGAGCTGATCATGAGGTATGTAGCTATTTAAAGACTAACAAAATATGGATTAAACTGATGGAATTACAGTACCTTAATAGCAGAAGAGTAATAGGCTACTACATTAAAGCACTTCACTCAATTCCAGATATCACGTTTTAGTTACACACCAAGTCCACTAAAAATGAATTCAGACAAGATGTTGAACTAGAAGCTAGTTTTATAATTAAGGAACTAGAAACTCTGTCTCATGAGGAATGGTTGAGGTACTTACTACAAAACAGTTTCCTTCCATAGTGGGAGGGTTGCTGTGGAGTACACTAAGAGAGAGCAGGAGTGGGCTGTAGGAATCCACTGCACTTCGATTCTCAATAAAAAAGAACTTCAATTACCCAGAGCTACATAAATTGGGAGATGATGACAACCTCATCACTAGAAATATTACAGCAGAAACTCAATGACCACTAAATATATCTGTACCATACAAGGACTTCATATTAGGTGGGGAATAGCACTGCATGAACCCAAAAGTCTTTCCAATAATACAATGTTATTAATATTTTAATTCCATCCATCAAACTATGCTCAAGGAAGTGAAAGTTCTATGCACACTTGTAATCAAGTACTAAATTGTCCGGAAGATCTCCACAACAGATAATTGCTACAGGCAATACTCAGAATCTCTCCATTAGAAATATTCTACTTGTCCTAGAGGACATTTTCCATGTTTTCTCCACTTGGAAAAGGAGACAATTTCTGAATTTGTGCCCAAATCAACACAGTTAAGTTTTTATTATGCTATTAGGTACCTGTTTTCAAAGAAGATAGGAGTTTAAAAAATACAACTATCTGGTTTTGCATTTTCATGAAAATAAGACTATATGATGGCGTTCTATGTCAACTATTTATAAATACAATGTTTCCTTTCATCCTTATAAGACTTTTCCTAACCATTGTTGGACTTAGCTTAACTCCAACATCTTCACATTCAAATGGTTTTATTACCATTATTAAAAACAGAAACACCTATTTGTGAATTGTATAATCAAATAATGGTTATGTGCAGTAATAAAGCTATTGCATTAATATAGAGTCCTTAATGCAAATTCAAATGACCCAGGGCTGCAAGGCTGTTTAATAAAGCAGCAGGATAAGCCCATCCAGTCTGGGATGTTTGAATTTTTATCATTGCACAGATTGGAATTTTCATCCATTCCTCATACATGGCTGCTGGAACCCAATTCTGCATCTTCTATTATCCTACCCTACAGGTTAAATTTCCCTGCCTCTATTTCCTCCACCTTTATCTTTCTTATAAAGTTGTTGGCTGATGTTCCTGTGAATTAAGTTGTGCTGGTTTTCTTCCAGCTCATATGGTGACTTATAGAAAGAAAACAGTTGAGTTATTTGCATGACCTTTTATATTCATTTTGCATGAAATGAAATCATGTGCTTTTCTTGTAAAAGTTATTAATGCCACTCAGCAGTCTATAGGGTTAATTGTTATTTTAATGAGTATGACATGCAGCACTGGGTAAGAATATGATTTTAAAAGCTACAAGCTATAAAGGTCACATATCAGTGGAGTGGCAAGTTTTTATGGCATATTGCTAGGAACCTGGTCCATTCTATGCTCACAATCATGTTATTCTTTGCCTAGTGCAGGCCATATGATTTGACAGCATACTAGAATTTTTTTATTGGAAAACATTGTGTCTTAAAATCTTTCCAAATAACTCTATATGTTCAACCATGGGATTATGTGGTTGAAATGAACCTCAGATATAGACAGTATATCAAAGATTAATAGTATAAACTCATAAAGTTATGATCCAATGATAGAAGTTCAGATCAGATTTCATAAAATATCTATAGGGAGAATACAATTGGCTAACGATCACTGTCTGTGTGTTCATAATTCCAAATAGCCCTGAGTGCTACAAAGCCAGTGCACAGGGTTATGTCACAGGGAGTGACTGAGAAGCTACTCTGAAATGGGTGATCAGAGAAGGCTTCCCTGAAGAGAGGGCATTTGAACTAAAACTTGCACAGTACAGAGAAGCCAGAAAGCATATACTCAGGCAGAGAATAGAAGTGCAAAGCCTAAGAATGGAGCTAATGCATTCTTTTGGAAAAATGCAAAGAAAGCTAGGAGAGTAGAATATAATGGAAAAATAGGAGGTTGTTCACCATGAGGACTGAGAGGTCACCAGTGCAAGGAACATGGCACTGGGTTTTAATCTAAGGGAAATAGGAAGTCGTTGGTGAGATTCAGGCAGAAGTTACATACTTCTGAAAAGCTGCAGCCATGGAGACTGGATGGAAGGTTGGCAAGATTAGAAATTTTGCGATAAGTTAGAATATACTTGAAGTCACCCAGCTGAGAGGTGAATAATGAATGCTACTAGCTGAATTGGTCATCAGTGGAAGTGAAGAGAAGTAGAAAGATCCAGGGTTAATTTTGTTGGTAGATCGGAAAAAATGGTACCTCCAGTGCCAGAATCAACATAGAGCTGCAGCCCTTGCAAAATGAAAGTCAGTGTCTTTGTCAGTCTTTCAATTTTTTGATGTCTTGCAGAAACTTCTCAGAGAGGAGAAGATATGACCAAGAATCAACATTTTTCTGTCTTCAAACAGAATACAAGCAGAATTATTCCAAAAGAGTAGATATTTTATTCCAAGAATGAGTTTACTTTGGAAATCTGTTTCCATGGGACCCATGCTCTTAAATGTCTCACTTCTATAAATTTTAAATTAACAATTGGTGAACTTAATGATTGCTGGAATTTATACCTGCAGATCTCTGGGGAGATGAGTTTTATGGGAACTAATCTAGAAACTAACATGCATTCTCCAATAACTAACAGAATATAAAAATAAGAGGTGGTGTAGCCATTGCTGACAGGAGGAAAAAGGGACCTTTAATGAGGACATCTTCCTCCATTTGCTACAGACCAGGAGTTCAGAGGAGTAACCTGGCTTTGCTCAGTAATCAAAAGGGATTTAGATTTGAAATCAGACTTAAATATGCCATAACTGTAAGAAAAAACTGACCGGGACTCAGAGAATTCCTGGCTGCTTATTGTGTGGAGATAATTTCATCTGGTTTTAGGCAAGAAAAGGGAAGATGGGTCTCCGCTTTCGTGATTTGCCAGTCTTTCTTCTGAACAACCTGCTTAGCCATTGCCTGGTTACAGGAGTCTGAAATGTGTGAAAAGTTAGCCCACTGCTGGTTTTTCCTAGATAGTGACATTATCTTCTCCACACAGGAGGCTGTCGCAGGCTTCTAATAGAGCCCTGTGGATGGTGGAGATAGAAGGCTATTGGGCCAAGAACCTTGGTTCTTTTAATTCTTTCCTTTTACAAATGATTCAAGATAAGTTTCTTTTTTCTTTAAGAGACAGAACACAGAGAATTTCTAATATGTACATCTGACATTTTTCCTTGTGGCTTTCTTTTTCTTTCTTTTTCTTTTTTGCTCATTTTCCCCCCTAAATCCTTAGCATCTTGTGTTATACTTCTGTACTTCCCATACCAATAATACTATAAGTAATACCACATTCAAATCATGGAATTCCAAACTTCTCTAAGAGATAAGCAATATGAAATGAGATTTCATAGGGGCCCACTACAATTTCTATTCAAAGACTAGTGGGGATGCAGAGAAGTTCTTCTTCCTCCCAACACTAAGCAAAAGAAGAACTTTTGTGTATCCTCACTGGTCTTTTGTCTCTTACTTAAAATTTGGAGAAAGAACAAACATCTTGCAGGGAAAATGTCAGAACTGAACATGTGAACCAGCTCAATTGATGCTGCCTGCAATAAGCTGCTATAGTAAATGGCCTTGCTAGACCAGCTGCTGAGGTTTTCCTCTTGTCACTATTGTCACTCAACCCTCTGCTTAAATCCTCTAACAATATTTCTTTGGCTTTTGAGTAAGGACCTGCCATTAGGAACATATGATGTGGTTCAGCGCATGGTCTCTGCCTCATCAGTAGAGTTCCTGAAAATACTGCCCTCAATCAAATGGTTAGGAATTTTATGGGTTTAGGGGTCATATATAGGCATAAGCTGAAAAGTAAAGGAATAGCACAAGTCTAAATAAAATTGACCAACTTCTAAGAGTGCAGGAGAGAAAGGTTATTATTTGGAAGATCAGAGACTGGCCACTGGCTAAGAAATAGAATGCATGGCCTCAGTCTCTTTGGATGCTGGTGTACTCAACCTTATAGAGATATTTTCTCTGTCTGTTATTTCTAGAGATCATCCCTTTCACAGATATGGCTTGGCACAAACTACTTTATCTGACCTTTGAAAGTGCCTGTTTGTGAACCAGAGAAATCCAGTGACTTCTGGAACGAGTCTTGCTTAGTCACTCAAGGCACGTGCAGGAACAAACTGGTCATGAGCGAAGTGTTGAATGACATGCCGTCACACATACAGACACATATACATACTCACACAGATACAGAGACATATGCAGATGCATATCCACACGCACATGCAAAAGGCTCTCCACATCTGGAGCCCCTACTGAGAGCCGAGTGTCTAAAACAGGGACATGGGCAGGGAATAGAAATAGCGGAATGTCATCAATCCCAACATAGTCAAGTTGGCCTCACAGAGTTCAGCAGGATTATTGTGACAGTATCCAAACTGAGATCTGAAATGGCTTCTTTCTTTAATAGTTTATTGTTTTTTTCTGTGGAAATTTGCCACGAAGTGTGAGTTTGTAATAGATGGTTCAAGCCTTTGCAGGCATCATGACACCATGATGTGTATTTGTGATTTCTCAGCATCAGTGTGGCTGTATTTGCCTCAGTTCATAGGCTCCCAAGTGCCTGTTTCTGGAAATAAAGTTATGTTAAGGGAGTGAGCAGGGACCTGAGAGGAAACAGACTATCCCGATCCTCAGAGTTTGGTTAGCTTTCCCTTCTGCTTTCTAATAGTATCCTGTGCCTTCTGTTATCATAGCACCAACCTCAAAATACTGTACTGTGTATCTTTCTCAATAGTCTGGGGGCTCCTGGAAGGCAAGGATTTTGTCGTATTTTCTATCTAGTAATGTTTGCACACTGCCTGGCGCATAGTAGGACCTCAGTAGTTTCTAAATCAATGACATATCATAGATGCTCTCTGATATTTTAATTAAATCTGGTTTTTAGTCTTAAGTGTGAATTCCTTTATTCACCAAAAAATTATTAACACTCACCACTTATGCTTGGTGATTCTGAAGGGAGTAATTATAAGAAAAGAAAAACCAAACAGTGGCTCTTAAAAGGTTTATTTATAAAGACTGTGTATGTGTGACAATGGAAAGATAGTTTAAGATGGAGTTTAAATAATTGCTAAGATTTTATGAATTTCATGCTGTAATAGGACAGTGTAAAGCAATTTAATCTATGTTGATTTGAATAATATAGTGTATTGTCTAGATTCTGATTTTGATCATCATCCCCCAAAGAGGGGCAGGTTCTTATGACATCTTTGTTTCTGATAATAGAACTTCATTATTTCAATATGGGATAGGAGCCAAGTAGAATAGATTTAAAACTGACTTGGCCTTTTTAAAAGAAGCTACATGGTTATAGATTGCTTGTTTGTGTTTTTCCATTTTATGCATCTTGCTTATCTCTGGTCCCTGTGGGCAGCCGGAATAAAAGGTCAGGTTACTGTCAACTGTAAGAAAGACTGTTTCAGAATGTTTCCAGCTGAGATCTCCCAGGAGATGTCACACCTTGACATGTGGAGTCAGAACTTAGGGAGATGCCTTTAAAATTCATATGTAAATATACAATTTGATCGTATGCATGGATATGTTAGGCTATGTATGCATAGGATATGTATGTGACAGCATATAAATGTGTGCATGTGTGTTGTGTGTATAATTGCATGTGTTGTGTATGCATGTGTGGGTTGTATATTAGTGTGTGCTGCATGCCTGTTTGTGTACACCATTGTGTGTGTTGTATGTGTGCATTGCATGTATATATGTTGTATTTTGTATATATGTAAATATAGTGTGTATGGAGATAATGCTGCATTTTATATATATATATACACACACACACACACACATACATATACTCAGGAAATAAAAGAGAAATGTGTCATTATCTGTGGAAAATACAGCCTCAAATTAAACAGACTAAAAACAACCTTCCTTAGGCTGTCAGAGAAAATGTTGAAGGGTTTTCAAAAAGGGAAGGAAATCTCTCGGGCCACCATATCTATATTTGCATTGCTTGTTTCAGAATGAAGACAAAAAAAAAATTAAAAATCCATGCCTCACGCTTCTGACACCAAGTCATATTTTGAAAAGTGCTGGTTGGTAGCACCTCAGTGATGTGCCTGCCTGTGACATTTTAAGATCACAAATTGCTGCTAGGAAACACTCTTTCTTTTCATATTTACACTTAAAAAACCTTTTCTTCTTAATGGTTAATTAGGTCACTAATCAAAAGAAGCTCTTAAGAGGAAAATGAAATGTTGACATTTTGCAATTATTTGCTACTGTGAATAATACATAAACATACTACTTATGGAGAAAGTGGCTTTCAACCCCTTTTTCTTCTATGAAAGCTCATGCTGACAGCAGAATCCCTATGCCTTAGGTCACAGACTGTCACACTACCTCCTTTTTGCTTGTATTTACTTTGGGTCACTTGTGTGTCGTTATACTGTGATTTTCCCAAGTGCAGATTCAGTTGTTAAGTGTGTGTGTGTGAAGTATATTGTTTTTGTCTACTTCCAGTTACATCATTAGTGTTAACACACTAGCACATCATTACTTATTTGAAGAAGAAATTCCTTTAGAAATCAGTTTAATCAGAAATAGATAATATTCTAATAATTTAATCCGGCAGCAAGCACTTTGTGAGTTCTTTAGTATTAGGATTGTGACAAGTACAAGTCATATGATGATGACCAGGACACAGTGTCTGCCCTTTAGGACTTGAGAGAAAGATGACATATAAGTACTCAGCCACATTCAGGGATTATTAAGCAAGCATATAATGGAGTATTACTCACCCTTAAAAAAGAAGAAACCCCTGCAATATATAACAACATGGATGACTCTTGAAGACATTATGCTAAGTGAAATAAGCCAATCACAGAAATACAAACACTGCATGATTCCACTTAAAGGAAATATCTAAAATAGCCAACCTCAGAGAATCAGAGAGTAGAATGGTGGTAACCAGGGTCTGGGGGCAGGGGAAATGGAAAAGTGCTCAGCAATGGTCATAAATTTCAATTATGCATGATGAATAAGTTCTAGAGATCTACTTTACAACATTCTCCCCATAGCTAACAATACCATATTGTACACTAAATTTTGCTAAGAGGGTAGATTACATGTTAAGTGTTCTTACCATAATAAAACAGAATTTTAAAAAGTTTGAGAACTCATTTAGTTTTGCCTCTATACTTCAAATGATATTTTCTTCCATCTCAGCTCAATCATCTAATCCCATTGTCAAAACCACCATCAATAACCTTACCCCTCCAAAAATCTCAATTTTAAGCATTCCTTTCTCTAAACTCAACTTTCTGTCATTGCTGTTCTCTCATCCCCATGGCTTAACACCAGTATATTGTAAATCCAGCACCCTTCTTCCCATCTCTACCACCACCCACCTGGACCCATCCACCATCATCTTTTTCATGGATTGCTAAGTAGGCTTATGTCTGGCTTCTTGCCTCCAACTTTGTTCCCTTGTTTTAATGGACTTTTAAAAAAAATCTAAATTAGGTCATGCCAATCACTTCAATAAATGGTTGTAGAAAGAAAGAATTAATTCTTTAAATCTGTCCACTTGTGTTTTCATTGTCCTCACCTAGTGTAGGCTAACATCATCAGAAAACATGGTGCTGGGACTTCTGCCTCCTAGTAATTGTGTTAGTTCCTTAGAGCTACCATAACAAAATATCATAAATGAAGTGGCTTATAACAAGAGAAATTTATTCTCTCACAGTTATGGAGGCCAGAAGTCTAAAATCAAGGTGTCAGCAGGGCATGTGCTCTCGGAAGGCTGTAGGAAAAAATCCTTCCATTCTTCTTTGTAGCTTCTGGTGAATGCCACAAATCCTTGGTATGCCTTGGTTGTGTCTTCCTATCTTCAAACTCTGCCACCTTTATTAAATGGTCTTTTCCCCTGAGTATCTGTCTCTCTTTTCTTTTTATTATAAGACACTAGACGTTAGATTTAGGGTCTCATCCTTATCTAGTATGACTTCATCTTAACTTAATTAATTTCATCTGTAAAGACTCTATTCTAAATAAGGTCACATTATGAAGTTCCAGGTGGACATGGATTTTGGAGGGAAGGAACTATTCAACCCACAATGGTAGTGATTGAGTCCTAAAGAAAATATAATGCATTCACAAATATGAGCTCATTCAAACTCTCAAAGACTTGGTATTGTCATCTTCAAAAGGTTTATTGTGCTTGCCATGTCTTCCTCACTAAGTGGTCTTGAACATTGAGATGGAACATTTTGATGGAAAATGGTTGCATGCTACAAGAGTCAATGCACCTATCTCACTTTTCTTATATAGAAAGTATGTTGAGATATATAATTTTTGAAATATATTTTATATGTACAAATAAAAAATGAAACATGATATTCCTGTGCATAAAATTTCAATTAAAATTCATTATCTTGAATTATGCATGTCAATTACTAGTATATTTTCAAATATGTATTAAGTGTCAATGTTTTATATAATTGGAAAGGTTTTGATGATTATCTGTTAGACTCTGACATTTTAGAGATTGGACAAATCTGGAGAAATTAAATTATGTGTCCAAGTTTGTCCAGTCCATTGGCTGAAGAATGACAGCCTAGTTTCTTCCTACTCCTAAGTGAAGTGAGCAGCTAATATAAGATGTCAAATGATCTGAGAAGCTTGTAACCCTAAGTCTCTCCTCCTTGCAGACATTCTGCTGTAAGTGGTGTCTTAATATCAGGGGGAGGAGGTAGATAGACACTGGCATTAAAAAGCCTGATTTGAATTCAGCTGAGATATTGACTAGTCATTTGGTACTGCTCATGTTTCTTAATCTCTCTCAGATTTGGTTTCCTCAGCTCTAAATGAGACCTACAATATTTATTCATAGAGGTAATGTGAATATTATTTGCTTAACATGAATAAATCACATAAATTATGGTCCATTCCAGTTTTATTAACTATACATACATACAATAAAGGATATTAGCTGTATATACATACATACATACACACATACACACAGACTCACACGGCACATGGTATAGTATGGCAAAAAGTCACACTCAATAAAGGAGATATGATAATGATGAAGATAATGATGATGATGATGGTGATATGAGCAAAATAATAGACAAATGATAGTTCTTTGGGGAAACAATTATAGCACACTTTGCTCAAAGGATTACTAGAAAGCCATGCAATATGACCCTGCTAGGTTCTTTGCTTATGTCATTTTATAAAATTCTCTCAACAACACTGGAAAATAAAAAGACCCCAGTTGTATGGATGAGAAAATGAAGGCTCAAAACATTTAAGTAAGTTGCCCAAAGTCATCAACTTAATATAAGCTAAAGATGGATTTCAAATAGATATCTGCTTAAAGGCAAAGGTTAGGATCTGTCTCGGAGCTGATGGGCACCAGCTGTGAAATATGTAGGGATGCAGAAACTAGAAGAGAGGTGTTAGTCAGAGCAGTTATTTAGAAAGCCCTTCTGATACCCAGGCACTGATGGACGAGCCAGTAAATGCATGCTTATGCACCTGGCAGTTTCCACACACCTTCCAAGCTCAGATGCTGCCTCCATACTGCCTCTTGGGATGACTGCTTGATTAATGAGCTCCCATTCATAAAGCCTTCTGATGAGGAATGCGCGCCATGGTTCTAAGTGGTAAGTCATATCACTGTTTGGATTGACGTTGAGACTTGCCGGCAAAATCTCTACCCCTGTGGCTATGGAAATGGAGGGATAATGTAATCAAATCTTTGGATTCATACTCTGCAAGTCTGTAGGCTTATTGTAGGGGGCCACTTTGAGTAGAAGTTAGCTGGATTCCTGGTTGAATGTTATGTGTTCCAATTCCCTATGTTTATTAAGTATTTTCAAGATTATATCTTAACCTAATCCTTTCTGAGCCTTTGGAATTTATTCTAGTTTAGCTCACAGATAGAGGAAACATAGCAGAAGTTAAAGAAAACGCTGGTGCATTGGTTTCCCCTGAATTTTTTTATTTTTTATCATTTAGGCAAGAATCTAGGTAGGAATAATAAATTTAAAATAACTTTGAGAGATATAGAGAACAACATAAAAATTAGGCATAATTTCTTGTGTATGAACCTCAGCAAAGAGTTTACAAAGGAAAGTTGTGTACTTACTAGGCCCTGGGCTATCTCAGGAAATATAACTGAGAATTTACCTATATTTTTGTTTGCCTATCTGTCTCAAATCTTTAAGAATGTATAAGATAATGGATTGATTTAAAAAGTGACTGAGTCGATGGCTTTTATTTTTTGTAGGGTGCTAAACATCTTTGATTAAAAAAAAAATTCATTTTAAAGTGTAGTAGACACAAACCAAATGAAAGTGGACTTATTTGTCCCTTCCAGGTTTATGTTTCTATGAATCAATATTTTTAATTATGTGGGAGTTTTTCAATAATCCTCAGATGTGTGCACAACATAGACGTTTCCAAAGAAATAGACACACTTTTGCAAAATGTAGTATGGTAGTTTGTAAGGCCAATCTTAAAACTTGTTTATTCATTCATTTCATTCATTTAACAAATGTTTTTGGAAAAATTATTATATACGAGAGGTGGTGGTAGAACTGGTGGGTCTGTAAGAGAACAAAATCACAGAAGACTCACCCTTGAAGAGAAGAGTTTCTTTAGAGCCGTATGGTGATGTGCAGACGTGTTCTCTTGCATTTGTCTTACAAGCTGCAAATAACAGGTGCCATATGAATAGGGATCATTACACATACATTTAAGAAGTTTAAAGGATTCATTAAATGACATAGTGGTTTGATATTTTAGTCTTCATGACTCCTGTGTACCACCTGTCTCAGTGTCTGAAATGCCACCATGAACAAATTGTTATTTCTTTAATCTTAAAGAGGATCTGGCATAAAATAATTGTCAGTTAAGGGCAAATACATCCCTGAAAAAAAATAGGATAAGCAAGGGCTAGGCTCCCTTTACCATGCCAAACCCTGGAGACAAACACAAAAACACATAATGATGTCTGAGAATATATTTAAAGACTTCTCAGAAATACACAATACTTAGTAATTATAAAGCGAAGAGAAGCACTATGGCAGTGGAGCAGCCTGTTGGACAGCACCTGAATCAAGTGATCAAAGCGAACATCACCAGTAATGGGACAAATCCCTAGTGTGCACACATTCAGGGATGCAATGAGAAGTGTCCAGCAGGTGTCTCTATCTGTGATAGTCCTGGCAAGGATACACAACCCAAATCTAATTGCAAGAGAACATCAGAAAAAACCCAAATTGATGGTCATTCTACACAATAACCTGTCTGTAATCATTAAAAGTGTCAAGGTATTGAAAATCAAGAAAAGGCTTTCATGGAGCCATTTCAGATTAAATGTGACCAAAGAGACATGGCAGCTAAATGAAGCAAGAGATTCCTTAAAGGACATTTCTGGGGTAATTTTAGGCACTTGATTGGGATCTGAGTATAAAATGGTAGGTGGTAACATAGCAGTGTTAATTTTACGGCTTTGATGGTTGTATTTTATTAAATGTTATATGGGACAAGGCCTGGCAAACTTTTCCTGTAAAGATCCAAGGAGTATGTATTTTAGGCTTTGCAGACCACACAGCCTGGGTCATAACTGTTTAACTCTGCCACTGTGGCACAAAAGCAGTCATATATGATATGTAAACAAATGAATGTGGCAGTGTTCCAATAAAATTTTATTTACAAAAACAGGCAGCAGGTGAAGTTTAGTCTGTGAGCCATAGTTGACTGACTCCTGATAAAGAAAAATGCTTTTTTCATGGGATATATACACTAAAGTTACCAGGAGTGTTGGAGCATCATACAAAAAAAAAAAAAAAAAAATTGCTATCAAGTTGTTCAGGAAAAGAAAAGATATTGCATTGCTCCTGCAATAATTTGAGACCGTTTCAAAACAAAAATTGTTTTATACAGAAAAGTGCTATATCTCAAACATTCATAAATATGGCAAGCATTAGAAAATGTAGGCATATTTGATGATTTAACATGTAGCTCTAGTGAAGCTGTAACACTAACATCAAAGTTGACCAAGAGTAGTTTAGATAAAATTGTTTCATGCAGTTGAAAGTGGAAAACTGCAATATTTCTAAATAAACATTTTCAAATATACAACATTAAATAAGAATATAATATTAAGTTTTAATCAATTAAACAGTTTTAAATAACCATTATATTATTTCAGCAGCATCTCTAAATATTATATTCAATTATTCAAATTGAGCATGAAATTTTATTTGGCTTTTTTTTTTCAATAGTGAAAACAAGGGATTTTAATCAAATTCAAATTTTTATAATATCAGTGTATATGGTATCTCCCACTTTCCTTTCTGTAGAGTTTAGCTCTTACACTGAGGCAATCTAGAGTAGCAAAAAAGTCAAGCTTTGTGAATCTGAACAACCTACCTAATTACTGTGAATTTCAGTTTCCTCAGCTGTAAAATTTAATTATAATGTCTATGT
The DNA here is from genome assembly GCF_041146395.1 of Eulemur rufifrons. Classification (NCBI taxonomy): domain Eukaryota; kingdom Metazoa; phylum Chordata; class Mammalia; order Primates; family Lemuridae; genus Eulemur; species Eulemur rufifrons. The sequence goes on along the minus strand of NC_090987.1, from coordinate 27,389,882 downwards.
AAGCTAAATGGTCATTTTTTTTTTCTGGCATCTGACATATTTTCAATTAATATTAACTTCCTTCTATGTCTCTCATGCTATTTACACTCAGTTCTATGCTTTCTATTAGCATCAGTAAAAATTCTATACATTTTTGAGGGAAGGAACTGTTTGTTTTTCTTCCCAGTAACCCAAATGGTAAAAAGTATAGAGGTAACATCAAAGTGGCCAATTAGCAAATGTTTGATGACAGAGTGACCTGGTGAATATCTCTCAAAATTTTATTTTATTGGCCCATTCTATATGTGTTCCCCTTTTTTTGTTGTTGTAATTATCCCATCTTGAGTATTTGACCACTTGGGGAAAGTACTGGAAAGGCAGAATATATTTATGTTACTTCAATAAATTAACTTTATTTTATTTATATTATGTCTTAGGCCTTGAAGGATACTGCAATAATAAAGACACAATCTCTTCTTAGGAATGTGTCTTTGCCAGAATTCATACCAGCCAGCCTACAGCACCACACATACAATACCTCTTAACATATAGCTATTTCACACTAAAATAAAACACAGTTAAGTGTTATAAACAGAGATGCAGACTCAGATACAGACATACACTGACACAAACACAGATACACACAGACTGCCACACATGGAGTAGAAAATGCCATGCCAATTCTATAAATGAGGTTAGTCTACTATTTTACAGTTAAACTATAATTGAGTTCTTAATTCTGTTCTTTACAGCAGAACATTGTCTATTACTTTTATTGAAATAACTGGGCTTCTTCTATTGGGAAGATTTTCCTAAAAAGAACCCAGTTGATCATTCAAATTTATTAAGCTACATTAGCTATGGCCTTCAACAGCCACGAAGATTGATTGGCATTTTCATTAAAACTATTACCTTCTAAGGAATCTTTATGAAGTACTGATGGCATTTCCCAGTGTGAGTGCCCAAAATTAAAGCACCATTTAAAAAATTAATTTAGCAAATCTTCTGTCTAATTGTATATCTATTATGTGGTGAGATATGGAGGTTCAATGAGTTCTGTACAGAAAGTATAGCTAGCTTCAAAGAGTGTGCATGCCACCAGGGAGGTAAGACATATGTAAATGACAAACACAAAAGCAGCCTCAACACAAAGTAATCCATGATCAAGGCCTTAAGAATGCCACAGAACAGAAAAGTGGGCAGGAGTGTGCAAAGAAATCACATGGTGGGAGAGAAAGCAAGAGTTTAAAAAGCCAAATTCACTTTTCTATCAACATGCTCTTGGTAAATTAATCCAGTTCTGTGACAGCAAGAACTCACTCACTCCCATGGGAGGGCATTAATCTATTCATAAAGGATCTGCTCCCATGACTCAAACACAGGATTTGATGGTAACCATTGGCAGACAACCACGTTAACGTTGGACAAGTCACTCAACATCTCCAAGATTATGTCACTAAATGTCAAACAAGGCTTTTCTCTAGCTCCAATATTTTACAAACCTGTATATTTATTTCTGAATGAGTCTGCTGTCTTCTGTTTTGTTTTCAGTTCAGTTTTAAGGAAAATCTAATCCAGGAATTTAGTGAGAGCAAAGGACTGAGACTTAAGGGAGAGGAAGTTTGAAAATGGATTTTTTTTTCCCTAGAACAAATTATAAAATTATGGGTCACAGAAAAAATTAGTTTCCACTCCACTTATTTCAAGCACATGAAAGCACTCACCACCAGAACAGTTGCAACAGCTGGGCAGTAGCAGCTTCCCTGAAAAAAAAAAAAAAAAAAAAAAAAGAGAAATGAGTCATTCTTAATGATTATTTTTTGCAATGAAGTATTCAAAATATAGCTAGACAGGGCCAAGCAAGGAAATATTTCCTTGGTTGGAAAGTTTTCAGTGGCCTAGAAAAAGAAATGCTTGAAACTCCATGAATACCAGTTAACTGAATTAATAAAAATAGTTCTCATCTAATGTTAAATGCTAGTTAGCGAACAACAGCTAAACACACACATACATGCACAGTTACGGAACAAAAATTCATATATTGAATGCCCCATAGGTACAAGGTGCTGGAGGTAATATTAAGAGCTCTGAGATAACCCCTTCTTTCAACACATTTGTAATCTAGGTGAAAAGAGGGAACCACGTGCACAGATGTTTTGAATTAGGTAAGAGGGCCATGACCTCTTTCATCCTCACATGGCTTGATATTGCAAGCTCTGACCTATATATATGGCAGATGCATGCTTCCTAGTTCTTGATTATCCCAGAGTTGTCTCCTTTACCTGCATGTGTGTGTTCAGCCAAATTGAGCTCACCTAGCTACCAAAGAGCCTCCGTGTAATGCTCTGTACCGTTTCCACTCTGGTCTGCATGTGTCTTATTCCATACGCTTTTACGAAGCTGGGTCGTGGGAGGAAGAGGGAGCAGAAGGAAAGAAAAGAAATCGGTCCCGATTATCTACGTGTTGCGATTTCCTTTGACATTGTTTTGTTTCTCTGACCACAGCCTTGTTCTGCCAGATATGTTTCATTTTCTGCATGACTTCATCTGGATGGGCATTTCAACCTGCGATTTCCAAGTTTGATCGCCCATTGTTAGACCTTGTTATCGCTAAAAGAGAGGCTTTAAAGTTCAAAGTGAGTTAGAATGAGCAATGTCTTAAAAGTTTGTATCTTTCTGATCCTTCTCTGCTGTTGGCTGCTTCAAAGAATGTCAAATTATTGTACATTGTGTAGCAAATATCTCCAATGGGTATTCTTTTAAAATGCACTCAGGAAACCGGTCTTCCAGCTAGAAGGTTTGACGGTGAAACCCCTTGTTGTTAATGTAAAAAACTCAAACTTCAGCAGCTAAAATTCTCCCATATGATTCCAGCTCATTGTTCTTGTCCTCAAATAGTGACTGAGGCAATCTGATTGTTTCCAGATTATTTGAGGTAACAATTAGACTGTTATTCACACGCACCGCATTGCCCACCAACTCCAAACACCAAAATGCCCCAAAGATGCTTTTGTACACCCTCCCTATTCAATCCTAGGAAGTCTTTAAAGTAAATGAAACAATTAAATCTTTAACGAAGCACAGATACTCACCAGCTCTTACTCTTCCAGAATTCTAACCACAATCCATTCTTGAGGGAAACGTCAGTTTCTATAGATCTGAGCTAAAAGGATAATTGTTAAATTTCTAGAAAAATATTTTTATATAATTTAGTGACATGATGATTTTCTACCTTTTTAGGGATCTATAAAGCTACACTTAAGAAAGTATTGAAAATACATGCAAAAAGGAAAGTGTTTGATTAATTCTATAAGATTAAAACAATGTTTTTATTTTGAACTTGTTTTACATTAAGTATTTAAATAAAGTGTGTTGCACTGTATATAATGTATTACCAACTGAATATCATATTGTTTTTCCATGTAAAGTTAAGGTTCCTGATAGGAAAAAAAAAGTATATTTTAAAAATGCTGATATTACAAACTGATATGAGCAAAAGCAAATAACCAAAAAAGTAAAAAACCACAATCAAATGTGTTCCACTTCTAAAAGCAGTTTAGAAGACCAGAAGTCCAAACTTAGTCTTACTGAACTAAAGTCAAGATGTCAACAGGATTGATTCCCTCTAGAAGCCTTAAAAGAGAATCAGTTTCCTTGCCTTTGCCATCATCTGGACATCACCTGGATCCTTGGCCTGTGACCCCTTCCTTCTCTTCAAAGTCAACAGTGTAGCAGGAATTTGATTGTAAACAACATATTGTAGGCTTTGAGAGAGTGAGCAGAGGTATAGAATAGAGCTTCATCCAGGTCTCAGGTTGGCCAGTGGGTTGTGAATACTTGGGACTAATCAGAACAATGAAAATGCTTAATAATCTTGAACTGAAGATGGACCCAAGCCCACAAAAGTGAGATCAGAACTTGTATCCTGAATGTAGGCTGGCCAAATGCGTGCTAAAACAAACCAAAATAAACCAAATCAAACCCAAATGACAACACTGATTTTAGGATTAAAAAAAAGGCCCAGACTATCATAACATAATTGTCAAAATGTTTACTAAGCAATTCAAATTTACATGGCATAAAAAAGAATGAGGAAAATCTCAAATCACAAGAGAAAAGACAACTAGAAGATACCCATCCAGCAATGACACAAACATAGGGACTGTCAGAAGACTTCAGAGCAGTTACTATAACCACACTCCAGTAAGTAAGGACAGTTTTTAAACGAACAGAAAGAAAGAGATGATGATATAAAGAAGAACAAAATGGGAATTTTGGAACTGAAAAATACAATTAAAATATTCCTGGATAGTTATGATAACATAATGGAAATGACAGAGGAGAGAGTCAACGAACTTGAATATGGATAAATAAAAAGTTATCCAATCTGCACAACAGAGAGAACTGAAAACAGTGAACAGAGCCTCAGTGACCTGTTGGACAATATCGAAAAGTTTAGCATTCTTGTCTTTGAAGAAGACTCTTACTACTCTATTTTGCCTAGGGCTAGAGCATTAAATCTAAACTAATCCCATTGTAAGGAGAGCTCTGTATTCCATGGCCTCAGGTAATGATGATCAGAGCCACTCCCTGTTATCTTCTGTGGGGTGATAGCTATTTGCAAAGGTAGCTAAGTATTACTGAATCCTAAAAACAAAAATAAAAACAAAACCTTCTCTTCTTATCTTTTAAACCTTCAAGTTGTGAAATTCTATGCAGTCTAACTAACCCTGAAAGAGTTCCCCACGGTGTGGTACACACTAGAGCAATTAACTGATTACTGCTGTTTTGAAAATGTAGCCTTTGGCACGGTAATAACCACCTCCTCCCAGCAAGACACAGTCTTGTTTATCATTATTGGTTTGGACTCTTCTGAGAGTCTTTGACGCATATGACAAGGCTCATATCCAAGCCAATTTGAATTAATTTCTTCCATAAGATTCCATGAAACACTGGCAAATGCTTTTCAAAATCAGAATCCCTTGTATTTCCCTCTGTTTCCCTCTCTCCTCCTCCCCTTAACATTAACTAGAATTAAGTATCCATATTGAGCAGAAAACAGCTCCTTTGCTTTACACAGTTATGGACAGTTTACCTATTGAAACATTATTGGGTAGAATCACAGAGTCATAGTTTTAAAGCTAGAAGTGATGAAGCAAATTACGGTTTTATTCATGGATTGGAAATAACATTTCTTAAGTATATTTTCTAGTAAAGATTACACATCGTTCTTTCCCCCTTTCAGCCAATATGTCATGCTTAACCCAAATTACCTCCTTCTTCTCCCAAACACAAGCTTTCAGGAATAGCACCTAAATCTCTGGTCAGTTCAGCATTTCTTCGTGTGCTCGTGACCACTTCTCAACCTTTGAACAAAGTAAAACCTTGTTTTTCACCCTTCCAGAGTCAGAGTGGGTTGTCCACCTCTGGTCTTCTAACTGCAACTCACCCATTTGGCCCAGCTTTTCATGTATACATCTCTCCATTCTTCAATGAGATGATAAGGTCTCTAAGGCAGGCAGCAGGATGGAGTAAAATGATATTATACTTTTATTGGGAACATGTTTACTTTGTGATTGATTCCTTGCACTGACCCTGCTTTACGAGTGTCAACTGAGACAAGTCACATAAACTCTTGGAGCCTTTATTTACCCATTTACACAATAAGAAGTACTTGCACATTGTTAAGGTGCCTAAAAACAGTCAATGTGCATAACCATGTGTGTTTCTTCCTCCTAACTTAGTATCTTCTCAAGCAGGAATTACAGAGAAATGGCCCAAATCTACCCTTAATATTGGCAGACAGTGTTTAACATCATGTGTGTGAATGGTTTTAGACCAGGCATGCCTCTCCAGGTTTCCCCGTCCCTGCTACTCCCTACTATACATATTTGGCCACCATATGGTATGCTACCTGCCTAGTTTTTAGAAGCACTTGCATTTGCTAGAGTCTTTATAGCAAGTGTGTCATGTGTAAATATAAAGTTTAATACACAACTGAATAATTGGTAAAGAAGAATCACTTTCTCCAATAATACATGGTTCTGTTGGTGTGTAGGGCCACATTCTTTAACCACCAAAGCAATAGGTATTCCAAGACGGTCACTGATTTCATTTGTCACTTTACTGTCAGAGTCAGAGGAGTGAATTAAAGCTGGAGCTGTCATTGTCATTTTTTGAGAACATTCCTTTTCCAAGCCCAGGTTATAGTTTGCTATTTCACTGGATAAAAAAGCATTTCTTAACAGAAAATGCAGTCTTTGCCTTCCCTTATGACCTTCTCTTTTCCTGAAACACCAAAACACTTTTCCACAAATAGAGTTTCTTCTAAAGTCACAATTCTAGGCCAGAACTAGGCTGGGTATAAAATCACATTATTTTATGCATGACACTTATGCTTGGTGAGAGAAGAGCATGGATCAAAGACCAAAGGAGTCTAGTGTGTGTTGACAAAGCTGTCAGGAATGTAAATTTTCTCTCAGCTTTCAGGAATTCCTGTTAATGCGGATGTATCATTAGCAAGGCCACTGCTAGCTCATAAGTCACCTCCTGTGAATTGGAAAGAGATGTCCTTCTTGGTGGACGCAGCATAGCTTCTAAGGCCTGGCTAGATTTTTCTTTACACTCATTCTTCTTGGCTAGAGGCCAGTTTATAACTAACAACTTGCAAAAAAATATACATGAAAGCCCAAGTGGTGAAAATTGTATTTTTTCTGATTTGGGGGGCTCTTTATGTCTCTTTGTATTTTCCCTTTGCCTCTTTTTCCCATTCAAAGGTCTCTGTGTTCAGAGAAGTAAGCAGAAAGAACTGCTGAAATAAGGAAGAGGAAATCCCACTTCAGCACATCCCAGTCTTATGACTTGGGAAGGAATCTTTCTGGCTGAAAGAGTCATGAGGAGAAAGAGATACAGTAGTTTGAGGAAGGGGGAAGAGTTCCAAACAAGGATGTGGTTAGGCTCCAATGGGAAAGTCCCTGAAAGGACAAGGAAATATCATAGAAAGGATGGCTGTGACTGGAGGAGAAAGGACATTTATAGCCTCCCAAATAGCCCAATCTCCTTGTTTATAAAGTAAGAGCAGAGACTTCTTCCTACACCCCCAGATGAAATCTGGAAATTGCAGAGCATGGCCATGCAGACAGGGACAAGGAACATCTCAGTAGTGATCTTTGTGGGTTAATATCCGAGAACCAAAGCCCCCCTCAAGCAAAAACTGTTCCCTAGTCCTAAGACTTGCTAAAATCTAGCACAATCTTAGGAAGTGTGGGTTATGGGAGGTGGACCATGAAAGACTATGGTTAAAGTTTCTACCAGTCCAGCAGAATGGTGTCTAAACAATAATCAAGTGTGAGTTATTTGAAAATAAAGTGATAGTTAGGCACATTCCTGTTTTTGAATGACAATTGTTACTATCAGAAAAGCTAGCTTGGAGATTATTGCCGCTGTCATTTGAGAAAGAGCAGTGTCTGCCAAATGTTCCATTTATATCATACCCAGAGTCCTTCTCAAACTGGAGGCACCTTGTTCTCAGACAGGATGAATTCTAAAGATAAGGATGATGTGATTCTTTCCTTCTTTTTCCCCTCCTTCATGGTGACACGGTTTTCATACTACTTTGTAAAGTCAAAACAAAGCTTCACTAAACATGGGCAGTGGGTCCTCAGCCATTCTGTGTGAGAGACCTATTTAAGACAGAGGGTATTTCAGATGCCCTGCACATACCACCACCTTTTCTCTGTCCTCAGGTGGTTGCTACCTGTGATAGTTACCTCTTCTTCTGCTCAGGGAAGTCTAACTCTAGCTCAAAAGACAAAGACCCTTTCAGTGGTCCTTGGTCCTACCACCATGCCCTGGCACAGGGACATTTACCAGACAAAAAGGTCTAAGATGTCTCCACATGATTGCTTGCCACAGTGTTGACATTGTGGGACTTGAATTCTGGGAGAGCAAACCAGAACATATGTACATAGCCAAACTTCTCTTGCAGGGAGAGAAAAGACTGTCAACTTTCAAAGTGACAGCTGTCTTAGAAAACACCATCAATCTAGTCATGAAAGGGCATGGGAATGGAGGCCACAGAGAATTTGTTAAGTGGTGTATCCTCTGCACCAAGTTAGAGGTGGCCTCTGGGTGACAATCATAAATGATAGGCTTGGCTCGGTAGTTAACTGGAAAACACATGAAAACAAAAGGAAAATCTTTACCAGTCTCTTTGACTTCTCCCTTCTACTCCTCCACACTCCCCAGCAGGATGAGAAAAACAAAAAAGAAGAGGATGGGGAAAAAAACAAAACAAAACCCTATATGTAGAAATTTGCTATCTCAGCCTGTATGTTACCAAGCTAGTTTAAGGAATTGCATCTATTCATGGCATGAAAACATATTGTCTGGACCAAAGTAATTTAATTCCATTCATATTTGAGTGAGGGCCCTGTCTGATGAGGTTTTAGCCTCTGTCAAAAGAGGAAGTGACAGCTGGGAGAAGTGACCAGGTACTCAGCAGAATCACTACATTTCCATAAGAATGGATGTGGCTTAGCAATTTAGGGAGCACCAGATCCTTGCCTAGAAGATCCCAGGAATAACTATGCAACAAAAACTGTGTAAACAGATAGAGAAAGAAAAGAATAATCCTTCCTCCCTACCCCACTCCCAACCCCGCCTGAGCATGGGGAGATTTTATTGTGCATGCAGGTGGTGTGATACAGGAGAGTTTGTATGCCGAGCTCCCCGTGCTGCTCTACATTGTGAGGCAGGAAAGGCCAAGTTGCTGAGGACAACAGCACATTTTACTAAGTCTGTGAAACCTATCATTGTTCATAATGTCACACTATGGAAAATTGGAAAAGCAGAACAAATGCAGGCTTTCATATCGAAATGCCTACTGCCCTCAAAAAGCCAATGTGTGGCTTATGGTGTCCTGTTTCAAAGAAATATAAAAACTCACAGAAATACTTAAGCCCTTTAGAAGATACCCATTTGTTCTTAATATTTGCAGGCAAAACTGAATAACTGTCTTTGGATCCATTTAACACTTTCCTCTTTCTCTTTCTCTCTCTTTCCGTCTCTCTTCCCCTCTTTCTCTCTCGGTTCTTTTTAAAGTCATGGCTTATCGTTTGATGAAAAAAAAGTGAAGTTTATGTTCTCAGAAACATTGTATGTGGCACTTTCATCCTGAAAAGAAGGATGCAGGGTTGGGGTGTGGAGAAACAAATCTTTTGTTGTCGCAGAAGTGTATGTTTTTGAACAAGCCACTCTACAGTCATAATGCCAAGCCTAATATATATCTTTTCCCACTTGACTGCTAGTCCACTGGTATTTCCAATACACTATGTGGCAAAAATGTGTTTCCCTCATGGTCTAAAAGTTGCAAATACCACCAAGTTCTGTGTTAGAGGAAATGTGTGAAGAAGATAAAGCCCTTTTGAGATTAAATCCTTGTCTTATGTCCCACTATAAACAGATTTTGTTTGTGAAAGCAGTGATTCCTGGCAAATACCACCAGAAGCCTGTCTCTCTGGAGGATTTGAAGTCAAATATGGATACCACCAAATGAAAAACATTTTAGTAAAAAGTTACATATTCTTGGAAGTTGGCTGAAGTAGTTTTTATTAGTGCAAACCTCTAACTTGACTCCATGGGAGTCACAGGTGAATTTGGCTGAAAAATTTAAAAAGTGTAAACAGCAGAATGTGGGAGGTAGAAATATTACAGGATGTAATGTCTTCTTGATGAGAGGAACAAGGAAAGTATATCTCACGGAAGAGGATAGTTATCCTTCTAAGGAAGAGAAAAACATTGTCCTTATGTTTAGACCATAAATAAGTTTCCTCTAGCTACTTATTTACTCCTTAGTTTCTTGACAACTCTTATGAAGTCTTTCATTTGCTATCTGTTGTTTAGATATGGACTTTAAATGCTAAATGATTACCGCTTTTTTTTTTCTTCCTCCTGATGTCCTTGTCCTTCTTAAAATTATGTATTTTCTATTAAAAAGAAAACCTCTTTTGTTCCCCAACATTGTGACATTTATGATAGCAAACTTAATTTTTTAAAAAATGTGATTGCTTTTTGTAGCAAATAGCTGAGAACCTGGAATTCCTAAAATACATAGAGGTAAGAGCCCACAGAGCCCTAACATGTGACTTGTGGATTGCAGGATCTCAGGCAGCACTAGTCGCTCTGGTCATAGTGGGAATGGTGTCCCTTGGTGTTATGCAATGTGGTACAACTGACTATTTTTAAATGTGGGTCAGCTAATTACTATAGGCACCATAACCATAGTTTTAATAATTGCTTAGGTAAAATAGTAGAAGGAAAGGTAGAGAACCACCCCATTACCTGCTGTCTCTTTCTGTACATTGATTTCTGCTTCAGGGCCAGAACCCTGAACTACCCAAAAGGAAGAAAGGGTTGTGTTTCTCAGTTCCCTGGCCCTCCTAAGTGGAAACTCTTCAGAGTGAAGTGAACCTCATCAACAGAAGGGACTTGGTAAGTGGCTCAGGCTTAGTTTCCCAGAGCCACCTTTTGTTACCAGAGATGCTGCAGGCCCAGACCCTATCTCTCTTAGGGTATGGCCATGTGAACATTTGGCATGGAGGATCTGCATATCTGCCAAGTTCTGATTTAGAGAAAGAGGTCACTACTTGGAGGTTTCCCATTTCTTAAATCAAATCATTAACTGCTAGCCCAGTCAGACTTAAGAGCCTTATTTGAATGTTGCATTCTCACTGCTGCTAAGGTTTTTTGATTTCAAAGCAAAACTGAGAACATTGAAGGGCTGTCTCTGCCCACTGCCTAACTGAGCACCTCCAGTCAAATGGGCTAAGCATTTCCAGAATTACTTAGATATAACATGGGTACAGGCTCTTTTAGTGTCTTAAATTTTATGGCTTAGGGAAGAGAAATACTTCTTAGATCTTTATCTCCCACCATTCAAGATATCAAAGTCAGTGAAGGGACAGTTCTCCATGCTTTCTGTAGTAGCTCAGAAATAAGTTTATGCATAACTTTCTTAGCATTGTGTGTGAGAAACAAACAAACAAACAGAAATACATTCTACTAGTTGGTGTATGTACATATTATGAAAGAATTTAACATGGTAGAATAATGGGAAAATGGGTAGTTTAAATAGTCTGTATTTTCTTATATATTATAAGGGCATGAAACTATAAGAATTCTTGAGGCACTTATAGGAAAAACTCTGCTAGATATCAGCCTAGGCAAAAAATTTATTACTAAGACCCCAGTGGCAATCATGGCAATAACAAAAATAAATAAATGGAATTTGATTACACAGAAAAGCTTCTGTACAGCTAAAAAAATTATCAACAGAGCAAATAGACAACCTAAGGAATGGGAGAAAATATTTGCAAGCTATACATCCAATAAAGGACTAATAGCAGAATTTGCAAAGAACTCAAGTAGATCAGCAAGAAAAAAACAAAAAACCCCATTAAAAACTGGGCAAAAGACATGAACATCAGCTTCTTAAAAGAAGATAGAGAAATGGCCAATAAAGATATGAAAAAATGCTCAATGTCACTAAACATCAGGAAAATGCAAAATAAAACCAGAATGAGATATCCCCCTTACTCTAGTCAGAATGGCTTTTATTAGAAAGTCCAAAAACAATAGATGCTGGTGTGGAGGCAGAGAGAAAGGAATGCTTATACACTGTTGGTAGGACTGCAAATTAGTACAACATCTATGGAAAACAGTATGGAGATTCCTCAAAGAACTAAAAGTAGGCCTACCATTTGATCCAGCTATCTCACTACTGGATATTTACCCAAAGGAAAAGAAAACTTTTCATCAAAAGTCACCTGAACTTGCATGTTTATTGCGGCACAATTCACAATTGCAAAGATGTGGAATCAACTCAAATACCCATCAGTTCATGAGTGGATTAATCAAATGTGGTATATGCATACCATGGAGTACTACTCGGCCATAAAAAAGATGAATTAATACCTTTTGCAACAATCTGGATGGAAATGGAGACTATTCTCCCAAGTGAAGTATCTCAAGAATAGATAAATAAAAACCACTTGTACTCACTATTAAATTGGAACTAATTGATGAGCTCACATATGCATAAAGGGAAGTAAAATGCAGTGGAAACCAACCAGGGGGAGGGGTAAAAAGGGGAGGGGGAAAAAAACCTACCTAATTGGTATGATGAACACTATTTGGGTGACAGGCACACCTATAGCTGAGACTTAAGCATTATGAAAGCAATTCATGTACCTTAAAACATTTGTACCCCCTTAATATTTTGAAATAAAAAATAAAATTAAAAAAGGAAATCACATGCAATAATAAAGCAATTATTTAATATATTTAAAAACAACAATCTTAGAACAAATATAAAAATTCTAAGTTTACTTGTTTCGAAACTTCATCTGCAACTTTAACCGTGGACTAAAATATGTCCAGGGATGTCTTTCTCTCTAGGGTGAATCTCATAACTTAAATCATTTATGACCTAGAAAAGTTTTTTTGTTTTATGATAACTTTTCAACATATGAAATTTGTGTATGTTTTAAATAAGATGTTTATATTAGATAGTTTTGGCTTTATAGAAAAAAAAGAAAATATTACTTTAATGTGCTAGTTTACTTCCATGCTTCAATATGAGGTGACTTGTAAATATCATTGATTTTTCTCTTTTCCTTTTTTTTTCTTTTATTTATTTTTGGCCAATACAAGATCTTGTAGGACCTCTGTGCATCATTCTGGAACTGATTTTATAGGATCAGAAAAAGATATAAAAGGTGGCTCAGTGGGGCCTTATCCTGATACAAGGCCTAGAAAAGACTTTTCTTCTTATGTCTAAGTTCATCAATCACCACACTTTACTTTGATTCCTACTCTCTCATCATTATTTTTTTTTCTTTTTCTGTATTCATTAAAACACAAATCTAATATAAACATAAATCTTGTCATTGGAAGGCATTAATTGAGTGTTTCAAATGATTGAAGTTTCACTAAAAAAATACACCTTTATGAACCAGAGTTTTATTGTTTGGTGTACATGAATTTAAGTACAGAATAATTCAATGCATAGTCCAAGTTCTGCGGTCCTGGCCTGTCTGCCTCCCATCGTGAGGGTGGCAGGGCCCAGGGAGAAGGAGAGAGAAGGGGTCTCTACTTCAGCCCAGCATGCCCCTGCCTGAAACATAGCTGAAATGACCTGTCATTGTGGAGTGGGTTGAGTACTTCAGGAGGACATCCTCACTGTCAAAAGCCCCTCTTTTGACAATTTTCCATGATTAGAAATATATTCCTTTTCTTTAGTGTGGCCTTTTGACTGCATCCAAATTTTATTAAAAGGATTTGTCCTGTGAAGTTAGGATTCTGTTGAGGGGCTGCATCTAGGGATCTGGAGGGCCACATGTGGCCTTGAGGCTAGTTTCCTCACCCCTATGATTCTTTCCTGACAATAGATTTTTAAAGGTTCAGAAGAAAATATGAAGATACATGTTTTCAAAGTCTGAACAAGACTGACTAAGAGGATGGGGTATGGAAAAAGAGAAAAATATTTATTTCAAATATGCATTTATGAAAACTCATAGCATGGGCAACCCTGAGCATAATTTTAAAAATGGATGAAACTTATGTTCAACATCATTCTACTCCTTTTAGGACCTTTCTCCTACCACTAAATCCTAAGTTAGCAGGGCCCTGGACAAGGGCACACTTCCCTTGATGTCCCTGTCTCTCTCCCACCAGCCTGGTCTGCCCATACACATCACAGGTGTCTCATATGACCCCCATTCCCTTCTACTTGTATGCTTTGCTAGCTGATAGATTCAATGGATCTAATAAAAAATCCAAAATATAAAAAATAAAACAAAACAAAAAACATGCCTTCCCAAGAATATTTCCATTTGCCTTAACACAGAAGATCATTTCTCTAGTGGTAGAATGGACCTGGCCTATTTTTGACAAGTGGACTCTTTCTGTCATCCCTTAAAGCACCACCCCCTACTTAAATGGCCATTCCTTTCTACATCTAAGTTTATTGTTGCTGATGTACCATGAACAATGAAAACAGGGTGACACATGAAATCACTGGAGGTAGTAGCTGGAGAGTAAGAAAAGGGTGTTTGTTTTTTCATTTTTACTGGTGACTTACTCAGCTCAGGCTGGATCTAGATACATATAATGCCTCAAACCTTACAAGGTAAAGATTTGATATAGTTTTATTAAAACAGCCTTCCAGTTTTTAAAAGTTTGTAAGTGTTCAATTAAAAAATCCTGCTGTGATTTCAGGATCTTTTTGCATGTGTTCTTTTTCCTTTTTTATTAACAGTGGCCTTAAGCATATCAACCTACTCCTCAGTCAGCAAATTCTGTCGGGGGCTTAAGAAATTTATTTTCCCATTGTGATTTCCTTTAAAGCTGAAAATGTCTCTGCCTATCACCATTTCAGGCACTTCTCATATTTTCTCATCAAGGTTCAAATGAATACCAAGTGTGTATTTCCATGGAAGAATCTGTTTCCTGTGTATGTAAGAGTGGTGGTTCATAAGATGGTACTCTGGGCTACCAGATCTGGACCCTGGTCCACTTCGGGGAGTAAGTCTCTTAGAATGATCCCTGCCATCTTGCCATTTTGTACTGTGCTTCTACGGCAATCCTGCTTCCGTACCCTTTCTTTTAAACCCAACTAAAAAATATGATCTGATGGGGTGGCTTAGTTCCCATCCAATATGGAAAGGTCACTCAATAGTAAGTCACTGGCCTCTTTATGATGCCAATATATAAATGTCTTTGGCTGAAATGCTGTCCCTGGTTGCACCCAGAGCCATTGGGACAAAAAGCATACGAACTTAGTAGGAGGCAACTTGTCTTTCTTAAAATGGGCTTGGAGGAATGACAATCTAAGATGTCTCATCAGCACATTCTTTTTCCAAGCTTATTACTTGCCCTATGTTCCCGATACATTAGTAATCTCCTTGGGTAACATTCTAGTATCCCAGTGCCTAGTATAGTACCTTTCAGACAGAACAGGCTTGATCAACACGGAGTGAACTAAATTTAATAAATTGAGAGAGCCACTCATTTGGGTTTCTAATACAAAATGGCCTTGGCTATTCTGTTTTAAAATATTTAGCAGTTCAGTTAAAAACGCCCCTGTGAATCTTTTATGACATCATTTATCTTTCTATTTCTTTTCAGCTTTAAATTGTACTGCCAGATTTATTTGCTGTGCTATTAGGTTTCCGTGTCTACCCAGTTCTAGTCCAGCTCTTCTAATGCAATTCAGTCTTTTTACTGCAAGACTCAGACTCGAATATTAAATCAACATTTGCCATTAAGACTCCACATTTGTCTATGGGATGATGATTGGATTCATCTTTGGAAAAGGAATCTATATAAATACATCTTCTCTAATAATGGCCAAAGATAATGCCCTCCTCCTCCCCATCCCCTGCTGTGTTTCTTAAAAGTGTGGACTCTAAGACTCTCTCAGTTTCTCTCCCCTGGGCTACCATAACACCTCCTGCCATTCCATTACCTCCACCCTCGGATGTTCTGATGTTTGCTGCCAAATAAATAGTTTCAGAGAAAGGCTGCATGCTCGGTCATTTTTATTAAAAGCAGAATCTGATCAACAACGTTCCAATTATAAAGGTAAAAAGAGGAAAAGATAATCAGACTTCAAATTAAATCACATCTGGACAGGCCTGTCGTTGAGGGCACTAATAATATATTGCATATGTATTTGTGCAGAGCATGCCAGAAGTGAATTCCACATCATTAACAAAGTTCTCTATCGATCGCTCACAATCTGGCAGCTGTAACCAGCAAGGTGCACAATCAAGTCTTCTTCGCTACTGAATATGTATCATCATGGCCCATGCAAGTCCCTTCTCTGCCTACGGGGTCTGCCAGGCTCACAGCTGCTTGAAGAGCAGAACGGGGGTTTGCATTAAGGCTCTTCAAGTCATTTCTCTCCCAGACAGGGATCTTGCATTTTAAACACCACTGCACAAAAAGCTTGGAAAGTCTTCCCAGAGTCAGTTCTCCTGGCTCACTACAGAGAACAGGGAGAAATATGTCATTCCTGAAAACAGCCTCAGCCAGTCCTCAGAAGCTAATGGGCTGAAGGAGGAGGCATGTGTGGTTGAAACCATCTCTTTCTGCTAATGTAAAGGGGAAAATGTGGGATTCTCAGCTAGCAACCAAGTAAAGTCAGTATGGCCCAGTTTGGTGAGCACGTTCATTTTTTAAAAGTGCTCTCAACATTTCTTATATCGTCTTTGGAAATCAAATGTATTACAGCAATTCTTCATATAATACTGGTTTTGATCCTTGCAATAAATCATCAACAGGAGGCAGTGCTGTGTGCTGGTTAAAGACCTGAGTACCAGAGCCAAACTATTGCACTGAATTCCAGCTCAGCTGTTTACCAGTTCTGTGATCTTGGGAAACTTACTTAATACCCCATGCTTCATTTTTCTCATCTGTGAAATGAGGATAATAATAGTACCTGCCACGAAGGGTTGTTTTGAGAAATTACATGGATACATGTAAAGCACTTAGAGACAGGGTTGGTACAGAGTAAGCCTCAGTGTTAGTGGCCACTAGAGTTCAGGAGAACTAGAGTTACTCTGATCTGACCTAAGTGATGATTGAAGTTGAACTCATATTCTTCCATGATCTCACTGCTAAGTGGCAGAGAAGAAACAGGCATTCAGATCTATAGACTAAAAGTTACCCTGTATTCCTCTAAAGTGTTGACGGGAGCTGATGCAAACCCTTTATCAGATACTTTTTAGGGAGGAGTTGGGAGGAGTTGAAGCCTATTAGCAAAGATGCACTTCAATCTTTATTGAATTATCTAATCTGAAGCCCTTTCTTGACAATGAAAATTATTATCAAAGACTTATCGAGTACCTGCTATGAGCAAAGCTTTCATTAAGACTGAAACGAGAAACTGAAGTGTTACAGCAGGGTTCCCATCCACCTATCAACAGTTCTGTGTATGAACGGTTGGCACCGACAACATGTGCTCGAGAGTGCGAAGGTCCTTCGGGCATGGGGAGGGCCTGCGAGGAAGCCTTGTCTTCCCCTGGGTGAAGTGAGAGCAGAAACGATGCACTCACGCTAACGGAGTACTGGACATGGCAAACCCAAACAGTGCTGGAGACAACTGACCTTGACCCATTATGGATGTGAAAGTGGGTGATCACAGAACATCCATAGGGCTTTCTTTGCACCAGAAACTTCCTTAATGGAAAAAAAAAAAGTCAAAGTTCAGGGTTAAAGAAACAGAATTTCCTTCTGTATTTTCCAATACATATCTGTCATACGGTCAATAATGGCAAATATTGCAGGAGCATCATGGGATATACAAGCAATATAAGACTCAATTCCCTACATTTGACAAACCTGTCATCTAGGTAGAGAACTATACAATTAGGGACTTATAGACACCAAGTATAATACAGAAAAACACACTAACAAAAAATGTCAATGAGAAAAAAAAGCAGTGATATATAAGCTAAGAAACAGAGAAACACATACATCAAAAATGAACGGAAATTCTCCCCATCTCTGACCTGCTTTTACAGAGAGGATGGGGCTTAGGGGATAAAGGAAAGCTTTTTTAAGGATGCAAGAGTTACCTTAAGTGAAAATAGAAAACAAGACAGACAGGCTTGAGAATCCCCTCTGCTTCTCGGTAGCCTCTTCTCTGCCCCATTTTCTGTAGTGACAGGTCACTTCCTCGTCACTCCCAGCCCCAGCCCTCCACTGTCAATTGCCCCTCTAGGTTTTTATTTACATTTCATCTTAGAGAAAAAGAAGTTGAGAAATAGATTTCTTCCCCAGCCTTTCCTTTCCTGTAGGAACATTCTACAGACTTCCAACCCCGCACCACCTGCCTGAGAGACTACACAAAGAAGAGGAGGAGGGTGGGAAGGAAAATAAAGGGGAGGAGAAAAGTGGTTAAAAACTTAATTTAATATACTACACTAAAGATGCTGAAAAATGCATTTGCTTCAGAACCTCCACCACTGAGCACTGTGAAGTAGCATTCAGCTCTAATAGGGTTTCTGCTTCATCAGCTACAATAATTATTTTCCTTAATTTGCCTTGGACATTTTGTATAATGATCTCCATGTTGGGGGGAGTCTTTTTGTAAGCGAAAACACAATGCATATGTGTGATTTGCTTCACCTCCTACGTTTGGCGTGCCTTCCTTCCTTTCCCCAGGCCTAAGATGTGTCTTCACCCTTTCTTTGTCATCATGGACGTCAAGACCATCCATCTCCACCCTTCAGTCCCCATCCCTACCCCCAATGTAATTGGCAATTTGCCACCTCTACCCTTTTCTTTAAAACTAGATCAGCTTCCCTGCAACTTGCAAGAATATTCTGTCCCCTGCAAGAAACCCCAGAGAGGCTGATCTTGAAAATGTGCAAATGTATTATTTAAAAAATGATATTGAGATCAAACTGTGATGTGTGTTTATATCTTTTTGATCTCTATTTTTGTCCTTTATTAACTATCGCCTTACCCCATTTCTGCGAGTGCTAGCTACAGATTTTCAATCACACCCACCGGCAAAGCCAACCCGCAGGGAGGCTCTCAGCAGTGCCCTTTCAGAACCAGCCCAGCAGACGAAAGGCAGATGGAAAATTCCAGGGGTTCTGATCCGAGCATTTAAATGATCATTTAGCGTAACACAAATCTGCGAGATATGTATTTTTAGTTTCCTATGCAGAGCAATAGAATCAAGACAATGCAAAGGACCCTGGTGAGTGTGTTTCACAGAAAATACTTTGGAATAACTACAGTCAGCAGAAAATGAATTTGGGGGGACCCTGGGAAGGTCTCTGGACAGCAAAAATGCTATTTATAATAATCCTTTCCACTGTCTGATGCTCTGTATTTGCAAATTACATCATAGCCACTGTTTTCTTTTTATTTTCTTTTTATTTTTTTCTTTTTGCAATTCTCATCTGGGTACAGGAGCAATAATAGTAAGGTCACATGGTTTTGCATTCATTTTACACATCCTCAATAATTCAGAGACTTAGGAACAAGTTGGTGGCAATGATAGTGCCAGATCGCCCATGACCACTGAGCGTTCTCTTGGGCTGCTTTATATTCCAAAATACACTAACGTATTATCTAGTAAGCAGGGTTATGACTTGGTAATCAGTTCATCTCTTTAACTTTTGGACAATATTTTAAAGAAAAAATTTTTTAAATATTTTAATATAACTGTCAGCAATCTCTATGCTAGATATCAAATGTTATAATGTATGATTACATATGTTATAATGTTTGATTTATGAGATTTAGAATTCTTCAAGATGTCCTTTCCACATCCCAAGATGAAGAAATAAGGGAGAATGGGATACGTGAAAAGTCACTTAGATGTCTGTTGGCTAAGTAGCAAGTCCAGTCCAGGCCTGAGTGACTGTTTCCTGCCATTCTACCAATGATAAGTTAAACCAGATATTCCTAGAGCCTGGACTCCCTGCTTAGAATAGAACCGATTTATGCATGTGGAACATCAAAAGGATATTTAAAACAGAGATGTTACCTATTAAATCCAATCTTCATATTCACAATAAGAACACAGTGGCTTCCAAAATAAAGCCAGATCTCACTGATGAAGAATAACAATGAGTATTTGAATCAGGTTCATTTATAAACTGTACAAAGGAGTGTTTACAATGAACTTGTTTTCCCATATAATAGAACATGCACTTTCTTTTTTGCTGCATACTTTTCTATTATTTTTCACTTGTTTTTTTTTTTGTTTTTTTTTTTTTTTGGGAAACAGAGTCTTGCTATGTGGCCCAGTCTGCCACTACCACACCCAGTTTATTTTTCACTATTTTACATGCTGTATCTTCAACTCTTAGATTGTGAAAAAGACTCTTAACAAGGACATCATAGAAGGATGAAGGTATTAATGAGTAAAAAGTATGTGTTTAAAGAGTGTATAAAAGAATTTGTTTAAATTCTGTTTCTAATCTCCTCTCTTATTTAAAAATCTTTCTATCCTTCTATCCAGCTATCCCTTTGACCTGCTAGAGCTACTCTTACTACTATGAAGTTCTCTGAATTACAATCTACAGTGACCACTTGGCTACGCATCTCAGAAATAGCAAATAAGTAGCATAGAGTATTTCTATGTGGCAAGCATGCAGCTTAGTTCTTACATATATGATCTGATTTGTAGTCAAATGCTCTACCACTGAGCTATATACCCCCTGTAAGATCTGATTTGATAGACATAATAACCACACAAGGTAGGTGCTGCTGTCCCTGTCTTATGATTGTAATAATACCCACCTTCCCTCTTGACTTCCCCACATTGATAACCGAAACAAAATGCATAGTATCTCCCACTGAAATTAATTTTACACATCTTCTTTATTTCAATAAATGACAGGATTGCCAAAATTATGAGTATTGTTCTTGTTCCCTCTCTTTCTCCCATCCTCCTCATTCAGTGTATTACCAGTCCCATAGACTCTCCCAAATATATCTTAAATACTTGCACTTCCCCCAGATGCTCGTGTACCGTCTTGGTCCAATCCACCACCATTGCTGGTCTAGACATGTGCAGTAGTCTTCTTACAGACATGCCTGCTTCTATTTCTGTCTCACTATAATTGAAAAGAGTGATCTTTTAAAATGTAAATCAAATTTAATGTCCTTACTATAAACCCTATAATGGCTTCCTATCACATTTAAAATAAAATTCAAACCCTGTATCCTGGCCTTAATGATCTGGCCCAGACCAATCCTTAGGCTTGATCATTCTCTACCTTGCTCTTTCTTTCCCAAGCAAGAACAGCGTTTCTTCAATGCTTCAGTTTTACCCCTGCGTTGGGTTGGTATCTTAGCACTTGTTTTCTCTATCTGGAATGTTCTTCTCCAGCATTTTACATAGTTAAGTTCTATCATTAAAATATCAGTTTTAAATGTAATCTTAGGAGGCTTTTGCTGACCACCAAATTTAAAGTTTTCACCTAGGTATTCATACCACTTACTGTCTGATATTTTCCTTTTTCACTCATTAATTTGCTTGTTTATGTCCTGTCTTCCCATAAGAACAGGGACCCTGTTTATCTTATTCACTGTCAGAACCAGCTAAGGTATTTCTAGAGTCTAGAAAAAATAAAAATGAGGGCCCCATTGTTTAAAAATTTTTAAAAATTTCAAGGCAAATACAGCAGAACGTTAAGACAAGGGCAGGGCCCTCTG
Organism: Eulemur rufifrons; assembly: GCF_041146395.1. NCBI lineage: Eukaryota > Metazoa > Chordata > Mammalia > Primates > Lemuridae > Eulemur > Eulemur rufifrons. The sequence continues at coordinate 27,368,660 of NC_090987.1, read as the reverse complement.
AGCTCAGGGCCCTGTGTAATTGTACATGTCACAGGACCACGCAGTCTGTTCACCATTGTACTCCCGGCACACAGTAGTTGCTTGAATACATTTTTTAAAATTTTTTAAAATAAATTATGTATTCATTTATTTTTTTGAATAAATGAATAAATAAATTAATGAATGAGATTAAGGAATTTAGCTGGAGGGAATGAACTTGTTAAACACAGAGAATAAAATGCAGAGTTAGGATGGAAACTTAGGCAGTCTGAGTCTGATCTAGCATTTCCTCTCATCCATATACCACATGGTATCCCAAGGAAAATAAAATCTAATGCCAAAAATGAATCCATTCTCCTCTTTCAGTGAAATTTAACATCTTGCAGAAATAAAGAGTGACAACAAATAGCTCCAATTCTAAGGAAGTATGTGTTAAGTATTCTAATTAAGAGGAGCATAAAAAAGTTACAGAAATTGAATGTGAGTAAGATGAGTGGTTAGAATTTGTATTTAAGGTGGATTTTGAAGGCTGATAGGATTGCAGTAAGTGGACAATAAGGAAAGTTTATTATAGAAGTTTATTATAGAGGAAGCACACAGAGTAACATAGGAACGTGGTGAGAAGTCCAGTGTGATGGAGGAAAGGCTACGCGAAGTGGAGTGAGTAGGTAGGAATAAAACAGACATCTCTGGCAGGTCCCGATTATGATAAATATCTAATGGTGAGGGCTTTTGATCTTTGCAGTAGAAATGAGAGGCAAGGCAGTGACGTTCTAAAACCAGAACTTATGGAAGATAAACCTGGATATAGTGGACAGGGTGCATGAAGGGGAGAAACCACAGGCCACTTGAGCCTAACTAGCCTAACTAGAAAACTGACAATAGGAGTCCTAAGGAAAAAAAAAATCGTGGATGGGAGTCACAGAGACAATGTAAGATCTAAATGATTAATCAGGGAGGGTGAAGGAGTAGGGATTCCAGGTGATGATTTTGAAGTCTTAAATCTCCAGCATACCTACTATGCACCTGGTGCTTCACATGTATTATGTTTAAACTTTATAACAGATCCAAGAGGGGTATTTTCTTATTTATCTCCAAATCACACCAAAGGAAAGGCAGGGCTCAGAGAGGTGAATTAACTTGCTGAAGGCCACACAGTAAAAGCAGGAGGTGGAATATGAACTCACATCTCTGAGACTCTGCTGTATTCTACCTGGGTAACTGGGAAAATCAAGGATGGAAACAAGGAAGTGAGGACACACTACTGGTTGAGAAACCTGCCTACTTAATTTACGGTCTGACAGAGGTCACACGTGTTTCACGTGCACATGTGATGTCCCTTTTATTTTGTTTTGTTTTTTAAATCTAGAAACTGCCTTTACTTTTACTTTTCCTTATGCTTATACAATAAATAGCTTGGGACTAGTCACTTACTAAATATTCTATAAATTCTTTATAAGTATTATGCAAAGTTGCAATACTTACTTGGGAAAGAAAAATACCTAAATTTCAACAGCGTTAGATCTAATTAATTTAGGAAAATAAAAACCAGTGATGACTAAGAGATAGGGGAAAAAAAGTCATTTTAGTAGATTTATGATTAACAATAAATAATTCTTCTCCCCAACCTGTTATTTAGTCCCCAGGGGGTATAGAGGATTGATGAAAAAAATATTCAAACAAATACCAGCTATGTTTACTATGGTAACAGTCTTCTCAGGGAACATTATACTCAACTGCCTGCCATGAACACACCATGATCTTTGGAATGGGTTTTTAGCAATATTGCTCATTAGACCAATACATCAATTCCCTCCCTCCCCCTTGTCTTATCAGAGACAGTTCCAATTTATTCAAAAGTTACTTGCTTTGGAGTAACCCATCATCCTATCAGAATCTGAAGTATGTCTCCCCTTGGGAACCATATGACCATTTCATTTAATTTAATTTAGGGAAAAAAACTGAATTAAATCTTGTTTTCCTCCCCTGAGGGAAAACATGCTTCACAAATGAAGATTCCTGTCCTAAGAAGCTCTAAGCCCTACATCCTGTCAAGAAGTGCATTTGCATACATCCTCTTTTATTCTATTGACACATGAAACTGAGTTTATATTTATCCTCCACTTAAACATTCCTCATTAAATATCAATGGCACAGAGGGATAGATGAGAGCCATTTTCTGTTCTTTATCTAATGAGGCCAACTTGGAAACTGAGAAGGAAGGATAAGTCATGCACAATGAGTTCATCTGCTTGTGATTTCTAATCAAAGCTTGGAGTAGAATCAAAGAACCACTAACACTATTTTGAGTACTTTTCACATACAGGGATGTGGAGTAGGTACTGGAGAGTGGAGAAGGGAATGCAGGGGAAGATTCTGAAATTGCAAGATGACCACCCATCTATTTGGGAAGATGTCAGAGCCATTAGAAAAGCTAATTATTCATTACAAGAAAAATGCCGATTTCCTAAGCAAAAAATAACATTTTTTCTCTGTGTATACTCAGGCCACAAAGCTGATTCCACAATGTGTCATTTGGGTATGAGGAAAAAAAAATGCAAAAGGACTATACAATTATATAATACCTATAGAAGTTGACTAGGCGATACTTGTCATATATACAAATGCATTTACTCTTTGGCTTAGAAATTACTTCTCAAGATACTTATCCTATAGATATACAGGCACACAAGTAAGAACAAGAGTGAGCAAGAAAATTCCATCCACTGATTGTTTATATTTGTAAATATCTGAAACAACCTATAGGCCCATCAATGGTACATTAGGGTGAATTCATCTGATAGAGTTTTGTAGCTATTTAAAATAATGGGGTAGCTTTTTATGTACGGATTTGAAAAGATTTTCAACACATACTGGTTACTAAATTAAAAAGCAAAGCATAGAGCAGAGAGTGTAGTATAATATATAGTGTTTCCTCACAAAATATATAATAGATTTTATATATAAATATAGGCTAGTGAAATTAACTTTCAGGAGACATACATATATGTGTGTGTATACATATACATATATACACCTACACATACATATCTCTTCCCACCCTTATACAGACACACATACATATTGGCAACTGAGTTTGCCTCTGAAAAGTGGAACAGGGACCAGGGATCAGAGGAGGAAGAGAAACTTAACATTAACTATATATGCTTTTGCATATTTACCTTTTTTTCTTGTGTGCATTTATATTGCCTATTTAAAAATTAATCCAAGAAAGTAAATTAGTAATATAAAATGGAATATGATGCTGGTTGGTTGAGTATAACAGACTCTGCTGTTGAAGGTTAGCGAGGTGAATGTGCGCCCCAGGGTGACTCACTGAGAAGCCACTGCAGGAAAGAGCCTGCTCTCAGGGCTGAAGTCAGAGCAGTGGCTGAGTGTAATGTGAGAGAAACTGAGTTTACCCCCATCCCCAGAAAATGAATAAACTTCCAGTTCCTACCAAATCCACTTTACAACAGCCCTCAGGGCTGACTATGTGACCAAGCTGAGGCAGATGGGACAGCATGGAATTGGAGTGGGTGTGGGAGTGACTTCTGGCCTAGGCAGGAGGCTCCTGCAAGGCTGTAGCAAATAAGCTTCCTCTGGAATAAAATCTGGGCATCTTGAAGTACCATCTAAGGAAAATTGCCCTTCTAGCTGCTGCTTGTCTCTCAAAAAGCTTCTCAGGTTTTAACAAAATAGGTTCTTTGGTTTGGTTGGGGTGGTGTGTTTGTGGCTTTCTCTTGCCTGAGGCTTTCTACCCCACGCTGATCTGTTCTCCCACCTCTGTCCTCAGGCTCTTTTGGTCTTGCTAGTCTGCACTCTGGGCACCATCCCTGTTGCTTTACCTGACACAGAAGTTGATTTCTCCATTGTAGAAGGAAGGGCACCCACATTAGACTGTACAATCATCCTTGTAGAGAACCAGCTCTCGTTCCATATTACTTATTCACATCTATTTTGTAGAAACTGGGGGTGAGTCAGGACTCAAACTAAGTAATTCACCTGGTTTTGGTGACATTGTTCTGTCTCTGAGTTAGACTCAGAGGCAGTTCCCATCAGAAAAGATGAAGATTTTAATGGTCCTGATTTACTCTTCCTCCTTTCTCCTTTCTCTTTTAAGATTTGGCCACAATTATCATTTCCTGGATGGGAGAACCATTGTGAAATAAATCTTTGTACATTCAACTGGTACTTTTAGAAGAAACGAGTATTGTTGTATGAAAGACAAAATGCACCAGACAATCAAGGAGATGATTTTATTCAGATATTGAAGACAGAGAATGGTAATTAATGAGGAAACTTTCAAAGAAAAGAAAGGGGACCTGGGGTCTAATAGAGGCAGGCACCTGAGGGACTGGTCCATGAGTATTACTGCGGTTGTGTGGAAGAATGGAGGTGGGCCATATCTCAAAATACGTGAAGGCAGAATTGTCCTTTGTAGTTAAATGAACACAAAGTTTTTGTTTGTTTATTTGTTTGTTTGAGACAAGGTCTCCCTCTGTCACCCAGGCTAGAGTACAGTGGCATCATCATAGCTCACTGCAACCTCAGATTCCCAGGGCTCAAGTGATCCTCCTGCCTCAGCCTCCTGAGTAGCTGGGACTATAGGTGTATACTACCATGTCTAGCTAATTTTTCTATTTTTTGTAGAGATGGGGTCTCACTCTTGCTCTGGCTGGTCTCGAACTCCTGGTCTCAAGCAAACTTCCCTCCTCAGCCTCCCCGAGTGATAGGATTACTGGCATGAGCTACCACATCCGCCCTAGAGCATTCTTAAGTGTCAATGTTTTCTGGTAATACAGGGCTCAGGTAAAGTGTAATTGTCCACTTGCATCCATCTTCAAGCAGAGTTCTTCCACACAATTTTCTCCACTCAGCTCCTTCAGTTCTAGATGTAGCCTTTTCTATCTTGTTTCCTCAGTTGTCAAACTCAGTTCTCCATTGACTTTTCTCAATACGACCTGTCTACACAGGTAAGGTGTTCCTGAACTAATTCTTCCCTTTATTCCTGCCTTTTAAATCTAACTCACTCTTAGTTCTGATTCATTGATGTCTTCTCTTCATATCCTTAATAACTTTCCTTGTCACTAAGGAACCATTTTCAGTGCTTAAGTAACATGATAATCTTTCACCTAAATTTCTTTTAATGACCAATGTCACTGAGCCTTGCTTTTCTATGCCTGAAGTGAAAGAGAACTTCCTCAACCCTGAACAAATACTGGCCAGTCCTCTTTGTCACAGGGTCTGTCCCAAGATGAGAACAACCATGACAAAATATGATCAGTTATAAATGAAAATTGAGAGCTTAACTGTCTTCCAATTTCATCAAAGACAAATCAGGAGGAAATGAACCAGAAGGGAAGCAGGAATGACTTAGGTGATCAAGGCTGAACAATAACTGTTGACAGAGGAGAGGTTACTGTTCAATACTGGGGCAGGTTATCAAGAATGTTTATGAAATGTGAAGAAATTTCCAGGCTACTGGAATTCATCATCTTAAGAAAGCATAATGTGTACTGATATTTCTTTAATAAAATATATACAGGGAAGATATATTTGTTACATAGAACCTCAACCATAATAAAGTAGTTTTTCACTTCTTAGATCCCAGTCACATGATCTTACTTTACAGTTGCATCAACATGTTCCTAGGCTCAAGCCCTAGACTTCTTAGAACCAGGAGGAATTACATTATGAGGACAACTCTAGCCATAGCTCTGAGATTTTAATTTTCTTCCTCTTCTTGTTGTTTCTTTAAAAAAGTTTTAGGGATACATTTAAACATTGTTACCTTGGTACAGAAGGAGTTCATTTATTGGAAAAATATTCAATATTATTGTTGTTATTGAGTGGAACACCTTTTCATTCATTTTTTCAAATGAATTTAATGCTAACACAAGGTATCTGAAAAATACTATGCTAACCTCTGAATGTGTATGGGCTACCAAAAGATCTTTCACATGTCCTAAACATGTGTGTTTCTGAACATTAATATTCCTAGACAAATAAAATGCATCTATAGCGATGCACATATCTATAACTACTCTCCTAAGGATTCTTCATTGTTTTCTATTTATGCATAATTAAATCCCCTTGCTCTTTCTCTATTCCTGTATGCTTTAACATAGACATACAGGGAGAAGGAAAAAAACAAAAACAAAAACAATGAAAGACACCCCACCCTTACAACACACAACGCTCAAACCTGCTGGGTTTTAAGGAAAATCTCTTATTTGCTCCAGTTGTCTATGCCAAGCATTTTGCAGTGAAACACCCCTACAGTGTGTTCCAATGGGTTTTCATCTGGGGAAAGAGAATGTTACAGAGGGGCAATGACACTTCCCATGCCTGTTCCTGAGCCATTTTAAAGGGAGTAAAACATGCAGAAGAATGTTCAGTTGATTTTATAGCAAAGCATCATGGTGCTGTTATCAGCTTCCTTGCGGGAAATGGTAATGTGTATTCATATAAACACAATGGGGTTGAACATCTCTTCATATTCATTCGGATGCCTCCCAGCACCCAGGCAACTCGCACACAAATGTCTATTTGCTCCCCTCACAGCGTTCTGCAACCAAGACTTCTCACCCCTGCAGGCCCTGCTGCTGCCCAGCAGTTCAACGAGCAATTGAATCTTTCCTTTGCAAGCACATCCTCACTACCACCATTAGCAAGTACACCCGGAAATTTGGTCAATTTTCATTCTTATTTAGAATCTGAGTCTAAAGATGATTGTAAAGATGGGCAGCCTTCTTCAAGGTCGTTTTGTTGTTTGTGTGTTTTACCCAATGAACACATAATAACAGTAGCCATTTGTTTTTAACCCAAAATATTAATACCAGAAAAAGCAAAACAAATAGAAAATGCTCAACATCTCTAATCATCAGGGAAATGCAAATCAAAACCACAGTGAGATATCACTTAACTCCAGTGAGAATGGCTTTTATCAAAAAGTTCTGAAACAACTAAAGTTGACTTGCGGAGAGATAGGAACATTCATACACTGCTGATGGGACTGCAAAGTAGTTTAACCTCTATGGAAAGTAATATGGAGATACCTCAAAGTGCTAAAAGTAGAACTACCATTTGATCCAGCAATCCTACTACTAGGTATTAATATTTACCTAAAGGAAAAGAAGACATTTTATAAAAAAGGCACCTGCACCTGAATGTTTATAGTCCCTTCCTATTAGATAATTGCATTGTGACTTTCATTACTATGGCATCCTCTAAGAAAGCTGTTCTGCTCACAGCTCTTTCCAAGGGAAGAGACCCAGACAGCTATGTATCCACTTCCTGGAAATACCTTAATGGATGAGAAAGGCTCCAGACTCAAAGGCAGCCAATCTTTAGACTGTGCAGCAATGCGTGAGTAGCCCAATATGAAATATATGTGTTAAGGTGAATGACCTGGGACAACTGGATTCTTGCTCTCAGGAATAAGAATGGAGAAATATAGGGGGGGAAATCAGTCCATTATGAGAAGGAGCTTACATGAAATGTGTGGTTCATGAGTTAGTGTAGAGAGTAAGGAGTTGTGAACAAGCCTATATCAAGAGAAAGCCAAAGACAAAGGGAGAAGAAATCATAAGTAAAGAGATAGCAAAATAGAGAATGAAAACTAAGATGACACAATAAACAAGCAAAGAATAGTGGGAGAAGTAAGAAGATCAGACGTATAAAGAAAAGCAAAAGTGAAGAAATAGCCAAACGGAAAACTGAAAAGAACCACCACAAATTCTTGGGGAGGTGGAGGAACATCTAGGTAGCAAATAAATGAATTAAACTGACATAGGAATTTTATCATTACACATTACATTAATTCCTTCCACATCCCATGTACTCCATACGTTGTTACCTCCCTGCGGTTGCTCCTGTTGTCTCTTCATTTGGAACATGTCTTTTTTACTTCTCTCCAACTCTATAAACCTTATCTATTTATAAAATTCCTGGTGAGAGCCCCCCATAATCCTCATCATTCTGCTTATACAAATATCTCTTGATTGCATTCTCAAATCTTTTTATTTATACTTAATACTACAATCTGCCATTTCTTATGCCTAAATCTTACATTGTTAGTCAATGCATTTTTATTTTACCTGTTCTATGTATATATCTAATCTTCCTTCCAAAAAAATATAAATAAGTTCTTCCGAGGGCAGGAACTGGGGCAGATGCATTTTTCGAATTTCCTTTATCTTGATCACATGATATGCCCCAAAGTAGCAGTACAGAAAAACCATGAAGGAATAAACAAAAGTTGAATGAATAAATGAATGAGTAAATTTTGGGTAGTTCAAAGCTTGTGTAAAATTGTTCATAGGAAACATGGGAAATTTTCCTATTTTTTTCAATTAAAGCAGTAGCATTTGTACATCAGCTCCTTTGAATGAGATGGGCTTCCTTGATTCATCCTAAGGAATTAGTTACAATTATGTTTATCACTATCAAAAAAAGCCTTAGGTACAAAAATCTATTTTAGGTGTCATATCATAATAATTGCATCTGATTGTGTTAAAAAGGGTGCCGCAAGGAATTAACTACTATAGAAGATAAGCTGACAAGACAGGACAGAGGAGGACTTGACAAAAAGCAGAGTATTCAGTAGGAATTGTTTGTTTTCAGGTTCTTTTTAATTTCAGGGGGAAAATATCTTTCATCTCTTCTCTACACTTGAACAGCAGGTGGGCAGACACTGGAATTTTTTCAGGAGACTGAGCGTGTGGGTAAGTCACTTGGAAGAAGTTCAAACGTCATGTATATTACTGATGTTGACAACTCTAACTGCAGGACACGGGGGAAGCAATCCCAGCTCGGGTAGAGCTGGCATTTTCAGGGTATTTTTTAAATATAAATGTTCTGACACTGATCTAAAACCCTGGTTCCTGAGGGCTTTGGTGTGTAACCGCAGAGTGTGAGGCGAGGCATACACAAAGGCAGGGACGAAGATTTTGCTTGAATAAAATTGGGAGCAGCTTATATGTTCTGCCACTTCTCAAATCAACCGCAGCTTCTTGAGTTGGAAAAACATCAGATTTGCTATTCATTGTTTTTTTGTTTGTTTGTTTGTTTACACTGCTGCCTTTGCCTTTCCAGGGTCTAGACAAAGTGAAATGTGTTTCAGGAGTATAACAAGTAGTTCTGAAAAGCATTCAGTTGGGTTTAATCCTGCTCTTCTGAGTTGCTTATAGCATGTGTACCATGTACCTGTATGTGTATGTATGTACACGTAAATCCAACTCATTTGCAAAGGGTTGCATTCATTTTTCAAACAGATATAGGAGCCCATAGCAAGAAAGGAAAAACAAAAACCACATGAACTCACTACTAAATTGAGACTAATAGATCAACACTTGTGCATGTATGGTAGTAAAATTCAATGGAAATTAAGCAGGTGGGGTGGGGAGGAGGGAATGGGTGAATTCACACCTCACTTGTACAATGTACACTATCTGGGTAATGGACACACTTATAATTTTGACTCAATCTGTACAAAAGTAATTCATGTAATCAAAACGTTTATGGCCCTGTAATATTCTGGAGAAAAAAAGATATAGCAGCCCAGGCCAAAAGTAATTGATAAGATTATTCAACATGAACATAAGAGTTAAAACATGGGAAAGACATCAGTGCAAGTGTGAAGTTAACTGAACTTGTTGTAAGGGTTTTGAGGGTGCACAGGGAAGACTATGTGGGACACATCTTTGAAGAAATAGCCTGTCATTTTTTTTATCATATTTCATTTTACTATCTTAATTTTCTTATCATTGTCTTTAAATCATCATAAAAGACATTACGTATTTTTTCCAGTACTAATATAAAGACATTAAACAAGATATAGAGGTATTCAACTTCTCTTTCATGCAAAAGAACATAAGTTTTTACTCTGGATTGCTTTGATTAAATCTCCCAATGATTCTAACTGAAGATAGAACCTGGTGGCTTCTGCAGATTTGAAATATAGACCCTGAATAGGATAGAATGGCAGAATATCTCCAGACCAGTCAGAGCCAGGGGCTCAAAAGAAAAGCATCATTTTTTTTTTTTTCAGTCATGATAACATTTTTCCTTTCCTTCCTTTCCTTTCCCTCCCTCCCTCCCTCCCTTCCTTCCCTCTCTCTCTCTCTCTCTTTCTTTCTCTCTTTCTCTTTCTCTCTTTCTTTCTTTTTTTCTAAAATTATAACATTCTGTTTTATCTTTTCTATCCTAGAACTCATCTTTCACATTTGTGGTTCTGTTTATTTTTTACCAGAGATTAAACTTGTGCATTATTTTATAAAAGAGCCCCAATATGCCTAGGTTATTTGTCAAAAATCCTGAATTTAAGTCTGTGAATAGTGCTATTTAGTTCTTCTCTGTTTTAAAGTTGTAAGCTGTCCAGAAATGAAGAGTTCCACTTGAAAAACCAGAGGAGGTACTGGTGCAAGAGAAAAATGAAAAATGGAGAAAAGGAAAATATGTATATTTGAGCACTATTTGCAGAGTTAAAGTCACTGTTTGGGCAAATGAAAATGTATCGTGTGTTCAATGGTTGCCTATTTGTTAGGTGTGGAGTGATAAATTTGAATGTGATACGATGATGTAGATAAAAGACAATGCTGGGGAAAGAAAAGTAACCTGTGCCTTGTCTCTCCCTCATGAAGGTATGCATGGCTTTGAAGAACTGACTTTTCCTGCTTCTCAGTTTCCCAGATATTCTACCTTTTCCTCTCCCCTGTTCTGTTTTCCTTGCAACCTGCACCCGCCTCATGCCAGCCTGTTGTCTCTCGAGCTATAATTCATTCTCTGTATGTAAATGGCTCAGTAAAGTGAACTCACTGTTCTGCCAAAGGGTTAAAGACCACTTCAGCTTCACCCGTGGCCACTGGGAGGTCAGGGTCACTCATGGGAGCTCTGAGGACAGTGCTCACATACCCTTGTATTGAAACTTTTCTAAAACAAAAAGCCTGAAAGAGGCCTGGCATTCTATTCAATCCCAATCCAGTTTAAAAGCAGATCACCTTTTGGATTGTGTACCTTTTCCAGCCTCCCAAAGAGACGCAGGTATACATACATAATTTATTTCATAAACTAGGGAGTTGTGAAGTGAATGGAAAAGATTGGTTCTCAACTCTTCCCCTCCTTAAGATATGGCTTTGGACAAGCCTCAGGCAAATGTGGATACTTCTTTATTAATTCAATAAACCATGTGAGTATCAGACACTGCTTTTGTTCCTGGGCATATCAGAGATGAGCAAAACAGACAAGGCCAATGCTCTCATGGAGCTTATGTAGTGGAGGAGTAAGGCTCTTCCAAATACACACTGATTGGCAACAGAAAATCTGGAAACGTAAGTGGGAAAAGAAAAACAGAGAGTGGAGTGCTAGATTAGTGAATGTTAGACTTTAATGGACATACGAATCACCTGGAGATCTTGTTACAATGCAGACTCTGATTCAGTAGTCCTGGGGTGGAGTTTGAGCTTCTGCATTTCTAACAAGCTTGCAGGTGATGCCAGCACCGCTGGCCCTTGGGCCATGCTTTTAATAGCAAGTCCTTAGCTATTTAGTAGCATTGATTTTAGATTGTGTGGACACGGAAGGCCTTTGTGATTAGGCTATGGTTAAGTGGAGAAACCATTCACTGAAGGACTGTGGGGGAGGACATTTCAGGCAAAGGAAGGGGTTATTTCAAAGACCTTAAGAGAGGGGAGAGATAGGCAAGTCAAAGGAATGGAAAGAAGGCCTTTGTGACTGAAGCATAGTGATCCAAGGGGAACGAGAGAAAGAATCAAGGTCATGTCGTGAAATCTAGGGTGAGGACTTGAGTTTATTCTCAGCATTAAGACAAGCCATTGCAGAGCAATAATCTACTTTACGTTTTCTAGGTTCTTTCTGGGATATGGAGTGGAGAATGGATTTTAAAGTAGAAGCAAAGAGGCCAGTTAAAGGCTATTTCTGCTGTCCAGATTAAAAATGGTGGTAGATAAGATCAAGAGAATAGCAATGGAGATAGAAAACATAGATAAATTAAGGAAGTGTTTTGCTTTTGTTTTCACTTGTTGATGAATTGGCTGTAAGAGGCAAAAGAAAGAAAAGAAGTAATAATGTCTCTGTTTCTTAGCTGGAGTTGCTGGGTAGATGGTAGTCCCATTTACTGATGCCCCTGAAGGACTTGTTGAAAGATTTTGGAGGGTAAATCAAAAGTTCCATGTAGGCTATGATATTAATAAAAAGAGATGTCCAGGGGCATCTTAAGCTCTAAGTAAAGGGTGAAAGGTTGAGATATAAATTTGGAAATTATCAGCATATAAATAGAACTGTTTTATAATACTTAAGGGGAAAATATAGACAACAAAAAGAGAACCCAGGCCTTAGCCTTTATTCCTCTACCATTTAATCTTTGAAACCAGAGTAGAGGGACCCAGACAATTAAATTGAGATTGTGTGGTCATAAAGTTAAGATAAAAGTTGTAAGTGTATGAAGCAGAAACTAAGAAAAATACAGATTTCAAAAAAGGGGAATAATCAGTAGAGTTGAATAGTGTTGTGTGACCAAGGCACTTGGAAATGTGGAGACGGGTTGCTGATGACAGTTCACACATGCACACACACACACACACACACATGCACATTGTGTAGGGTCAGTGTGATTAGAGAAAAGTGGGCATAAAAAATGAGAAATACCAAGTCACAGAACTATTGAGTATCCTATAAAGTCACAACAAAACAAAAGCAGAGACAGGAATTCATACAAAGTCTTTCTGACTCTGAAATGTTGGCTGTTTCCACTCTGCCACTCTGCCTTTCAGATTGGATGAGAGAGTCGATTCCAGCCACCTCCAGGTACATATATACAGTTTCACCTTAGCTACATCAAAACATAGCCTTAAAACGAAAAAGAAAGGAAGGAAAAAAGAAAAGAAGAGAAGAAAGAAGGAAGGGAGGAAAAAGAGTGAATATAATTTTGGGTCTAAGATGCATGTAATGTCTTAACTCTGCAAATTCAGAAAGCTAATCCCTTCTACATTCTCTCAATTCCATCCCTCTCCAGGTAAAATCCTGGCGTTCATCTTCTCACTCTGGCAATTTTGTAGCAGTCTCATTTATATCTGATGGATATAGCTCACCTGAAGAATAATCCTAAATCCCTCTTTTTTCCTTTCATTATAAATCTCCTGTGCCCAAAAACCTCTAAAAATTACTCTACATTTTGAGAAAAATCAAAAGGTATTTATCTGGAACTCAGGTATCGTTAGATACTATTCCCATTTGAAATATGTCATCTTATCACCAACCACCAACGTGCTTCCACTTCTAGACAAGCTTCTCTCTTCATAATTTCCTCCACTTCTTTGTGTATTCTCACTTTCAGAATTAGATTTTCCTTAATATAGTTTCCTGTCCAGAAATCCCTCCCTATTCCTATCTAGATATTCGAATTTGACCTTTCTTAATGCTCCACTTTAATGCCTCTTTTAAAACAGATAGCCTTACCTGACCAAACCAAGCCAAAGTATTGTTTTGTTCCCTGAAATTCAAGTAACACACAACATCTCCACCTTTGACAAGCTAACAACCTTACGTTTCTGTTAATTCCACCAAAAGATATATTCAACAAGCAGTCCTTTGGCACCCATTTCATGTCATTTAGAGCCAGAGTGGACGTGAAAACTTATTTGTATCCTCTGGAATATTACAGACTTTGCCGCTGATAGGTTTTGGACAACTAAAGTGTAGAAAGGCGTACTCATTCTAAAGTTTTACGTGCTGAAGTGCCAAACTAAATATCATCAACTGTGTCACTGTATAGGAGGGAAAGAAAATGTGCAGGTTAGCCAGGGAGGGTGAGATCTGAGAAATTTTTCCCCTGGCTCCCCTGGGCTTCCTGGTTATCTGGCTTTGTTTGGCTGCTGATTAGTGAGGTGTCTCTGGGTACATTAATGTGGAAGTTTGGATGTGTTTGACAATAAGTCAATGATTCTTTTTGACATGACTTTAATAGTACTGAAGAAGTGATTGTAAGATAATGCCTTTTAATGGGATAGATATATAAGTGACCTGCTTTTTATGACAAAGGTCAATGGTATTGATGGGTAGTGTAGAGAAGATAATTTCCTTGGCATGGTAGGAGACAACTTGCATGATTCATGAAGGTATCTCTCTCTTTCCTTTTTTTTTTTTTATAATCTCTCCCACAAAGAGGAAAGAATGATGCCCCCGCCAATTCCCTCCTGCTGCCACTTCATTTGAAATAACGAAAAGGTGATGTCCCACAACGAGCTGCCCAACAATCGATGGTGACCTCTAGCTGGCCAAGTCCTTCAGAATTTGACAATCATATATGGAATGAGTTTTCCTTTTTTATGAAGGAAGTTGCTATGTGCCATTCCAATGGGACATGCAAGCAGTCAAGGAGTACAGCCTGAGCAGGGGGACGGGAGAGGGGCAGACAGCACGGCTGAACGGGAGGGCACATCCATATGTGTCTACATGTTACTTTTAGGTCGAGCAGGAAAGTACCAGAGTCATCTCTGCAGAATTACATTTTATTGAAAGGTCATGGGCAAGTAGAATGAAGGGAAACCTGTGGGTGAAGGGGCACTTCTGAAAGGAGAGCCTGTTGGCCTTGGGCTGAACTAGAACTGCTGGTTAATCTTGAATCAGACAGAGAGCACTGTGGACACCTCTAGGCAGTGCCTGTAGCAGGATAAAGAAAGTCTCCCCAGAGGTTACTTTGCCACAGCTTTGTATCCTGTACCTATTGAAACTGATATTTTACCATGGGGAGAAGAGACAGGAAATAGGAAAGAATGTGGAGAGAGGAGAGAGAGAGAGAGAGAGAGAGAGAAAGGAGGCTAGGGTAAGAGGGAAAGAGAGAAGAAGGATGGGAGAGAGAAAAGCATGAGATAAAAGGGAGAGAAGAAAAGAATTTATACATGGTCAATGTCCTGTGAACTGAATAGTCCCACAGTTTGCCTTTCCTGTTGGAAGACAATTCTCCCAGAAGAGAGTCCCACCAACAACCTCCAGAGAAGACACAGGCCCCACTCTGTCTTCTGCTCTTGGCCTTCTCTCTATCCATTAGGACATTTCAGGGACTGTTTATTTTGGAAAGCTCTGGCTAGTTAATCTTACACATCATGACTCCGAGTCCCAAATTGGAGTCCCTTCCATCATTTGTCCACCCCTGGATTTATATTTCAAATTGGGCTATATTTTTTCCAATGACTTATAGCCCTTTCTAGGGTCCCACAGCATGCCTGCCTCTGTCACCTTTCCTCTGCGTGCCAGGGATGCCCTGTCCCACAACGAACAATGAGGGGACATGACAGGACAGTGGCAGCTGACAGTGAGAAAGTGGTGGTGGTTGGTGTATAGTACGGTGAGATGCTATGAGCCTTAACACACGAGGGGTTTTGCCCATCATTTATGTTCATTGTTAGAACTTAAGGAAGGAGACAGCTCTGCCACTATCCCAAATGGCACCAAGGTCATTTGTCCAACTCACTCATTTTTCAGTTCCTTGACCTTTTTATCTCATAAAAGCTTTCATTTTAGCCACCCACTCCCGTGGCCAAAATCTAGGCTTTGTCAATACAACCAAAATCATGCCAAACAAAAGTAAACCAACAAACTAACCTGCTCTTCTTATGAAATATTAAATTCTATCACACCTTAACCTGTTGTCTTTCAACTCTCTTGCTTGGTTATTTTTCCAGATGTATCTAAACTCATTGATATCTCGTTGATACTCTAGTGTAATCACCTGTCTCATTTTTTACTACCATTCCAGTTTTGTCTCCTTGTCCCTTGTCATTCGATCTGGCTTCTGCTGTGCAACATATCAATACGGTTACCCATTCAAGAGTTCTCCTTCTGCTACAGTTGGTTTCTGAACACAGTTGATAAAATTACTCAATATTATGCTAATGTAAATGTAGCATCTGCAGTCACAACTAAGCCCTTTGTGCACTCATATAATGGTACTATTTCTAGCAGTGTTTCAAAACATCTCTTCCCAAACACTTTTTCCCCTCCACCCCAACCCTGGCTTCATATGCAACATTGCAGAGAAAATAGAAGATATTAGATAAGGACACCATCAACTTCCAATACCTCCCTGCAAGGTGGCCTTCCAATACCTCACCGTCTGTGTTTGAAAGAGTTCCCCTTTCCCACCTAAAGCTAATCCCTCCCTGTATGTGTTTGATCTCATAGAATCAGCCCTCTTTTGGCCAAATATGTTTTCTCTTAAATTGTTTTCTATTTGATAGTTCCTTTTCCATTTCCTTACCATTGGTATTCAAATATATTCAGGCTCTCATACCATTTTAACCAAAAGCAAAACAAAACAAAATACATGCACAAACCCTTCCTCTCACCTTAATACATCTCTTCTCTTTATAACCATACTTTTAAAAAGAGTTGTCACCTTTCTTCACCTTCAAGTCACTCTTTAACCTAATGTCCTTGGACTCTATTTCTATCATTTCATGCAATAACCATTGGCAAGGATACTAATAGCATTGTTATTGCTAAATCCATCATCTCCCTTCTGGTCACTTTCTACGTGTCCTCTCTGTAGTTTTCAACTTTGACAATACTTCTATTCTGTAAGTTTTCTATACCCTTGGCTTCCATAAACTCATGCCACCTACATCTCCCATCACCCATTGGCTTCTTCTAATTAGGCTTCTTCATTCACACTTCCCTTCCTCCATACAGCCTGTAAATGCTGACACTTCTCAGAATCCAAAAATTCTGTCTCTCTTATCCCTCCTTTAGATCTCAGCTTGGAAATCATTCCCCTTGAGAATACTTGAAAGCCTCCATAAATTGGGTTGTATTCCCTCCAGTGTAACCTTCCAAAGTGCCTCAAGCTTATTTTTTATTTGCATTTTTACAAAGTCTGTCATTGCTAATTTATATGGTGGCATCCACATGGTAGTACAAACTCCTTAGGAACAAGGATTTACTTACCTTTGCTCTTATGACCTCCATGCTTAACTCCATGCCTGAGAAACCTCAATCACATTACAATATTTGTTGAATAAATGAGACTGTTTATTGTGGTTATAACTGAGGAGATTGGTTTTGTGAAAATTTCCGAATTATCTGATATAATATAGGATGCTTGAAAACCAGTATATTAATGGGTTCAATAGGGCTGGTAAGTTTAAAGAGTAGTGTAACTAAATGGTTCTAAATCACCAAATTTTATTATCATTTCTCATTGTGATTGTTGTGTGATTCTGAATAAACAACTCTGATCCCCTGTGCTGCTTTTTTTTATTTAAATACTAAAGTAATTAAACTATTTGAGCTAATTCTTCTCAAAGGGTTTAGGAAAAGGATATGAGATAAATGTTATTAAATATATATGTAGTCATTATAGAGTTTTATAGTAATTAAATATTTCTGGCAAAAAATATATATCTGATATATATGTCTATATTTAATTTTATGTAAGTTGAAATTTTGGTTGATGAAAAGGTAGAAATTACTAATAACGGTGAGGCTGAAGACAGCACACATGAAGTTTTAATGCAAAGAAATGAACAAATTTATAAATTATATTTTTTCTTTTCATATAAATACTTCCAGAGTTAAATGTTATTGGCCTATTTTCTACTCTGATAAAAATAATTATGACGAATATTTACTTGAATTTTTACCTGTATATTTCACCTAAAATACCTTGCTTTTCATTTCAGGAAACTAGTTTCAACTAACGCATTAGTTTGCTAAGAAATTTTAAGCACAAGTCAAGAGGACTCATATTTTATTTAAGACTTAAACTATTCTTTAAGAACATTCCTAAAGAACTGAACTATTCTTAAAAATTTAGTGTATTTGCAATTATCTATTTTTTTCTTATATCAACAATAGACACTATTTTAATAGTTAAATGATGTGATTGTGAAACATTAATGTAATAGCAATTTCCAAATATAAATCTTAGATAATGAAACTGTTGTCTCCTACAGAAGAGAATGTTGCTTCATGTGTTCATGAATACTTTCATATTTTCCTGAAAAGTACCAAAAATTCATAGAATCACAGAATCTTAACGCCAGAAAGGGCCTTGTTGATTGTAGAGTCCAAATACTCATTTTACACATGAGAAAACTGAAAACTAATTTCCCACTCCCATAAAGGGAACTGAGAAAGTTCTCTCTAGTCTCTCTGCTACATATAACTCTATTCCCCTTCTCCAAACACCAAAGCCAGCAACTTTCACCTGCTCTAATATTCCATTTTCTGCTTCACCCCCATGCTAATGCTGAGCTCTAGGCAGTCCCAGTGAAGTGCAAGTCCCTGGGATAACCTCTCCTTTCTTCATGACTTTTAACATACTTCTCCTTTTGTTTGGAACATCTTTCCCTCTTCACTTGTATATTTCGTGCTTTAAGGCTCAGCTCAAGTGTTAGTTGCCACCTCCAGGAAGATCTCCCTGACCTGAAAGGCTGAGATAAGTGTTTTTCATTATGTTTCTGATAAACTCTATTCTTATTGCTACCAAAGTATGTATATTATTGCATTGCAATTGTGGACTGACTTCCTCTGCTTTCCTGTTCTCTGGGTCCCAGCACAACAGTAGCTTATAGTTGCAGCTCAAGGTATATTCACTGCATATGGGAAAAATTTCATGAATAGAAGCCCAATACTCTGACATACTGAAACCAAAATACAAACAGAAAGGCCATTACACAGGACAAGAAATTTAAAAAAAAATGGATTCAACTGTTAATTTCTCCAGATAGTATTAAAATTAACTTATCATTAAACTTTATTACAATTAACTACACATATAAACTGGTGCACATGCACAAACACATTTACATAAGAGGGCTTGAAAGAGAAGAAGCATTTCAGCTAAAAATTCTACCCAAGTTAATAATCCTCAAGCCCTGTGGAATAATTCCTATGGGACTCCTTATGGCAAACACAATAAAAGAGGACCTTGACTAACTGTATACCTTTCTGAGGATGCTGCAGCAGAGATGACCAAACACCAAAAACCACTGTCAAAACATGTACAGTGACAATCAGCTGCCTGACTGCCTCTCTGGACTGCCTTTTCTGCTGGAGGTTCAGCTTGGGAGACTCTTGAGCCTGTTCTTGCCTGAGTCTTTGAAAAGCACTTACTGTTCCATGCCAGCGATCAAACCAAAATCTCCATCAATTTCTTTGAGAAAAAAAGCTACATGATCCAGCTGACAAAATGATGTATATTATGAATAATAAATTTCTCAAGGGCTTCAGTTCACGTTATTTACTAGACAACCATAATTTGTAATGTTTACTTAAACACTGGCTCTCAACAAAACACTTAGAAACACTTAGCATCTTATCCCTGAGCCGTTTGCATCTGAAATTTGGACTGCTTAATTTTATTGAGTGGAAAGAATTTTAGTATGCTGCTACCCCATCCACCACCAAGACCACCAATGTCAACCACAGTGGCTGCCATAACCGGACTGTGACATCTGGAAAAACACACCAGTGAAAGCAGGAACTTCGATGATCTTGGAGTAAAGCAACATCTGTCAGGAATCATTCCCTGGTGAAAGACGAGTCTTCACCCTGTGACTCCAAGAGAAAACACGACACACTACGTATAAGCAAGGAAGTCTCGGCTGGAATACTTTCTTTAACCTCTAGAGTCTTATTTTTTTCATCATCTGATACACTTTACTGGTTGCTTTAGCATTTAAAATGAATTAAGTGCTATTAAACCCCATTTTTAGGTAGTTTCATCAGTACAGCCTAAGGGGATATAAAGCAAGGAGCTTTCTCTGGCAGAAATCCAGATACTAATGGTGTTAAAATGCCTTCTTATTGCGTTTAAGTCAGTAGTTAGGTCAAGTAGACAAACATATTTTAGAATATGTTTAAATAAGCACTCCATTATGTGTTTCTTTTCAACTCACACATTTTCTCTTGCTTTTCTCTTTCCTGGCTAGTATAGAAGGTGACATAGTCACAGGCACAGTGGCTTTTGTACCTGGACAAATGGAGTTTTTTAGCTAGACTCAGAAGACCTCAGACTAAAGGCAATAATGCCGATCATGATGAGGAAGTCGGAAGAAGAAAAAGAACATTGCAAAGGACGAAAAGGATCAGAAGGGCAGCAAATCCCCACTATGTAGACAGGCATCAAGGTGACATATATCCCTGAACTTGATTGTATCTTGTTTGCAGAAGTAAGAAAATTGCCTACCAATAGTGCACATAAATTTAGGTTTTGTTTGGTCTGAAAAAATAAGCCTTAAACCTCATTTACAGCCACCATGGTTTTGGCAGAGAATGATATTACTAAAGCAACTTAACAAGGACAGTGGCATTTTAATTGTAAGCATCTAACTATAAATAAAATGGGATATATATTTTTGTTGAGAGGAGAGAGAGACTTTTAAAAAAGGCAGGAAATGAAGGGCATAAAGAGAGACTTTTTGTTGCTGAAATGGTGTGCCAGAAATGGTGCTTCTAGACAAAATGAAAGGCCAGGCAATCCTGAGCTATGATTTAGAGTAAGCAAGGTGGCAAGTGGATGGAATAAAAACAAAAGAACACTTACAGCAAGCAAATTGTGACCAGAAAAAATAATCATAATCATGGGGTAGAAAATATAATGTGAAATAGTAAAAGTGGGAATTTGTTATAATTTTTGAAAAATGTTGATGAGTTATATGTGGCAAAGGACTATTTCAAATATTTCTTCTAAATGTTCCTAAGAACCTAGCACTGTGTTGGATACAAAGCAGATACTCGAATAATTGTTTAGTATAGATAACGAATGGATGGATATTTGGGTACATGGGTGGATGGGAAGGGCTCTGTCTATACAATAGTCAATAGGATGAGCGCAGTGGCTCACGCCTGTAATCCTAGCACTCTGGGAGGCCAAGGTGGGAGGAGTGCTTAAGCTCAGGAGTTCAAGGCCAGCCTGAGCAAGAGCAAGACTCCATCTCTATTAAAAATAGAAAAATTAGCTAGGTGTCATAGCATGAGCCCGTAGTCCAAGCTACTTGGGAGGCTGAGGCAAGAGGATAGCTTGAGCCCAGGAGTTTGAGATTGTAGTGAGCTATGATGATGCCACTGCACTGTACCAGGGGTGGCAGAGGGAGACTCTGTCTTAAAAAAAAAAAAAAAAAAGGTCAATATAAAATCAGGGGTGGACCCTCGGATTTGGAAAGCAATAGAAGTTAGTATCTTGATGTAGGAAGTTCTTAGTGACACACTGTGTCTCCCATAAATGCTTGAAGGAAGTTAACATAGCTGCACCATCAAAGGGAAATTGCTATCTTGAAGTTGTCCGTTGGCAGATCTTGATCACACCCTCTAGGATGTCTTATGAACATCCATTAATGATCCAGCTATTTACCATGGAAATGGTTTGGTGGTGAAATATAAAATGCCATTCAGAAGCAGTTTCTTCATTTAGAAACAGATA
Organism: Eulemur rufifrons; assembly: GCF_041146395.1. Lineage (NCBI taxonomy): Eukaryota > Metazoa > Chordata > Mammalia > Primates > Lemuridae > Eulemur > Eulemur rufifrons. The sequence continues at coordinate 27,347,239 of NC_090987.1, read as the reverse complement.
TGTTTGGGTGGACAACATGTACTGGATTACACAATTGTTTATGATGTCAATATGTGAAAGGTATTTGGAATCTCTCTTCTCTCTCTGTATGAAAATATGCAAAACCACCATGTGGCCCTGCACATACTAACAAATGTGATCTTTGATTAGATATTACTCTTTCTCTGAAATGTGTTCTAACTCCTCCTCTATATCACTCAGATCTTTCCTTATATTTGTTGGTTCTATAATTCTTCCAGACTTAGGTATTTCAGATACCTTCAGTGGAGTACATAGATGTTCAGCATTTTAATTCTCCTGGAGAAGCAGAAACCTCAATGTGCACAGAATTCATTTTCCCCCCATTATTGTAATATTCAATTGCACTAAATTATCCTGTAACAGCATTTGATCATACAGCTGCTGGATCTGGCTTCATTTACTTTAAGGTTAGTAAAGTCACAGCTTAAATTGCTTAAGAGTTGGCAGCATCAAAGTTCCCTCTCTTTCCTTTATTAACTTCTTTACTTGTAAAGAGTTGAAAACTAGCACAGGAAGTGGAAGGTCAGTAGGGAAGAAATACAACTGGTCATCACCTCTACTTTGGAAAGGTCAATGAGACAAGGGTGTAAAAAGAAAGAAAAAAAAATGAGATGCTCAAGATTTTTCTTGTTTTAAGCCAGTTAATCCTCAAAAGAAAAACCTAAATCATATTAAAAAGTATGAAAATAGTAATAAGAGTGAAATTAAAAAAAAAACCCATTTGGATAATTCTTTTACTAAATATAATAGAAAATCAGGCACATCCGTAGTGTATGTACTTTAGGAAAATATTGTCAAAGACCTTCTCATTTTCATTCACAGTGAATTTAGCCGAGTGTCCTAAAGGACATGAAGAGAATTACTCTCCTATTTGTAGGACTTTGACTTTCTGGAGACAGACATAAAAGTGTGTTTACCTTCAGGAGACAGGCAGATTATGAAATTGTGTTAAATGAGAAAATTTAGGAATAATGAAGAACCTAAACATGAAGGGAGTGAATGTCACAGAGGAAGGGTCCCCAGAGGAATTTTGAGACCAGAGGAGCTAAGCTGTAGTAGAATGTCCTCGAATAGGCCTGAGTGAAGTTTGGGAATACAGGCAGTGAAGACAAGAAGGTCATGCAAATATTAGAAGCCGGACCTGGAAGCAGATCTGGAAAGCAGATTGGAGGGGCAGGAGAGTTTATAGCTTTCACCTGGAAACTGATAGGGAATCCAGGAAGATGATTTTAGTAATTCCTATTAGAGTTAGAATGAGGCACTGGGTCTAAACAACTGGAAAGGCAAAGGTAAGTGGTGTGTGTGTGTGTGTGTGTGTGTGTGTGTGTGTATGTTTGTGTGTGTGAGAGAGAGAGAACAGTCCTAAAAGGGAGTGGAGGTGAGGGGAAGGGGTTTGAGGAGTACACTGCAGGACACAAATCTGACTAGAAATAGATTCAGCTGAGTTTTCTACATTCTCTCCTATGCAATCATGGAAATATTGTACTTTATGCAGCACTTTTAGATATTTAAAAATTAGCAATCAATGCCATTACCACCAATCATAAACTACATCTACAATTCAACCACTCAATATAATCCAGCACATGAAATAGACATGCACCTTCCTGGAAGAAATAGTCTCTATCCCAGAAGAGGTTGATAAGCAATCATGGATCATGATGTATACAGCCAGGAAGAAACTGAACAGATTTCGTTCAAGAGCCGCAGGCCAAAAGCCTGCTCATGAAAAGTTCTCCAGGACTTTTATTTCCCACATTGAACATTGAGGATGGTAATTTTGAAGGTGCCATCAGAAAGGCCCCTTACTGAGCAGTACAGCATTGGTCTATTTTAGGACAATAAAGGGTTGAACTCCCTTTTCTGGGATTTAAAAGTTGGGTTTCAGGGAGTGCAGCTATTTCAAACCTGCAGTTGGCAGGTCTTAGGATTGATACAGTATAATAACACCGTGCTTCAGAACTGGGAGTTCCTTGGAATGGAAATGGCATCGTCTTATTCTTCAATGAGCAGCTTAAAGAAGATTTTAGTAATACTGAGCTGCAATTGCTCAGTGACAAAGGTACTCCCTCGCTGTACTTTTGACAGGGTTTAAACTCATGAGGGTACAGTTCATAGGGTACAGAACATAACAGTTCCTTCTGAGTTTGTAAAGGTATAATATGCACAATCACAATCTATTATTAGGGAAGGCTGAATGACAGGTAATGTCCAAAGATAGATAGAAATGCTATCAAGTACAAAGCAAGCATCAAGAAGCTCTGCTTAAACCAATTGTGTTGTGTGTATTTTCATATTTTTCTCATTAAACTATTTATAACCTTATAGATGGCCTTTAGGGCATGGGGATTAGCGAAAATTTAAAGGAAAAGAATAATGATTGCTTTGCTTTGGATTATTACCCTTTCATAGAAAAGTACTGAAATTAAATCTACTAGTTAAATAGAAAGATATTTATTTAAGGAAAAATACTGCTCTCAAAATTTTGAAGTGCCCTAGGGCTCATTCCTGGGATCCTTTATCTCCTCTCCATAGGTAATCTCATCTACTCCCACAGCCTCAAATTCATCTATATGATAATGACTCCTAAACTGTATCTCTAGCCTTGACCTCTCCCCCCATCTCCAGGCGAGTATCTCTAAGGGATGTCTAATATGCATCTCGAATTTATCATGTTCAAAACAGAGCTCTGCACTACCTTCCCCATCCCTCACCCTCAATCTCCTCATTCCAAAGTGTGTTTCATTTCCCCCAGCTAACTACTCCACCGACCAACCACCCTGTTGTTCGAGCCAAAAAAAGAACCATCTTCGACTCTTCTTTTTCCTTTTTTCCCTTAATATAAAATCCACAAGTAGCACCTGCTGACTCTGCCACCCAATCATACCCCAGATCTGTTCAGCTCACTCCATCCCTGTCTCTGCCAATCTTATCTACACATCCATGGTCATCTGCCTCCTGATGGATCTTCCTGCTCCTTCTCCGTCCATTCTCTCAGGAAGCAGCCCAAGTAGCCCAGAAATATTGTAACTTGAATTATGTCTCTTCTGCTTAAGACCTTAACAATGTCTCAAGGTATTTAGAATAACATCTAAATTTCTAACCCTGGACTATGAAGACTCACATAATCTGTCCCCAGCCTACCTCTGACCTCATCTAATAGGCCTCTCTCCCCTAGGCCGGCATACTTAAGCCACAGAGCATTCTTTCTGTTCCTGGAACATGCCAATCTTGTTCCCCACCTTAAGGCTCGTTATACCTGAAGTTTTATCTGTCAGGAATACTTTTCCTCCCTGATTTTTATGTGGATGGTTCCTTCTTATAATTTAGGACTTCTCCATTTTAATTCTCTGCAGAGTTCTTATAAGTAGTAAATAATTTCTAGTTGAACAGTGTTTTACAGTGTCTTTAAGGGCTCACTACTGTATACCCAGTGCCTAGAAAAGTGTTAGTTCCCAATAAATGTTTGGCGAATAAAAGCCGTTCAGAGTTCTTAACGCTGATTCTATAACTACAGGTACCACCATGTTCAAGGCAACTAGCTTCTTTGTAAATTGGTAGGTTCAGACAACAATCTGATCATTTAGATAGCTTTCAGATTTAGTGCTATAAGATTTTGTGGTCTATAAAAGTGCCCTAACCTGCTTCTGAAACAAATAACTAGATTGGGGGAAAGAAAAACAAAACTAAGTAAAAAATATGAATTTGCTCCATTTTTCATCTATCTTCTACTTTGGCAATTAGACAATTTTGCTACTAGGCTATATGCAATGCCTTAGTTATGGTTTTGTAGTCCAAATCACTAATTTTAAAAAAGTTTCCATCTAATTCAGAAATAAAGATTAGTTGGCTCTTTCTGTAACAATTGAATTTTCTGCAAAAGCAATTAAGCATAGCTGTTAAAAGGTTTTAAAATAATACTATATTTGAACAGCATGTGGGAAGAACAGGCATGGGCTGGTCTCTGCTTAAATTCTACCTTTGCTCCTCAGTGGTGGCATGACTTCAGGGAAGATATTTACCTTTCTGAACTTCAGTTTTATCTTGTTAAAAATAACAGGATAATAGTTAAGTCATAGGATTGTTATGATGATAAAATTCCTAAGCAGTTCCTCACCCAAAATAGAAAATTATAATCAGTTCTCTTTCCTCTTTTCTTTCATCTTGTTCATTGTGTACACTTCTATTCAAATATCAAGGATTTACTTATTTGTTTATTTTTTTGTAATTGTGGTTGATGACTTCTTATTCAAACAGTGGTTGCATAACCAGGTTGGAGGAGAATAATCACAGTGAGAAGAATTTTGGATAAACCTTTTTGGCACTTTGCTAAAGCTCCTCAGGCGTCTATTGGTACCTGAGTGTCCCCTCCATAACACTGAGTCACCACCACAGGCTGCATTTCTTAGCAAGAAAACTTAAAACTAGCTTAACAGCAAAGGGACGGAAGGACTCCTATGCTCATATTCAGTTTCTACCACAACAAGAGAATAGATAAAAATTACACATAACCATAGAACTCCTTATCTGTGAGAAATCCTATTGTCTTTTGCTCAATGAGGAAAAGAGTTTTCTCAAAATTGATTGCTTCCCTTGTCTTATAATTTCTCTTCTTAAAGCACCTGACTCTCCAATCTACTCTATATATTGCATTTGCATAAATTTGTTCCCACACCAGTTCCCCAGTCCTAGGATTCATGTGCTGGCTTTTTGGATTTCCATTTAAAATGACTTTAAAGTTTAAAAATTTCAGTTCTATCAGTGAATCTCCTTTTAAGGAGAAAAGAGAATATTGAATCTAAAATAGATAATAAAAATAAAATAGGCAGAAATAAGTAATTCTCATTTCCCATGCATGCACACAACCCATGAAGTTAGGTGGCATAACTAGTTGATGACAAATTGGTGACTAGAATCCAGTTCTACCAATTCCTTTTTAATATTTTTACTCACAGTACCATGGACCAATTTCCTGTATGTGAAATTTAATATGCAATTCCTGTATGTGCAAGTGTGCATGGCTATGGTGGGTTGATAGTCCTTTCCACTGTTGTCCGAAAGACTCAAGCATGCTGCTCTTTCAGATGAAGGACTGCAGTGGGAAGTCCCCTTGCTGAATGAGCAATGACAGTTGGGAAAAGAGAAAGGCAGAACGAAGCTTTAATGATCTAGGGATATAACAATCATTCAAGGTCATCTATTTTATTTTAAAATGTTAATATCAACAATAGTACTTAATGCATTTAATTCAACAGATAACTATTTATGGAGCAAAATATGATTAGTACAGTGCCTAGCTCCAATAAGTGGTTAGTAAATGTTGATTTTCATGGTTATTTTTATTTCTCTATATCCCATATAATAGATAACAGTTCTTTCTTTCTTTATTTATTTTAGAGACAGGGTCTCACTCTGTCACCCAAGCTGGAGTGTAGTGGCACAATCATAGCTCACTGCAGCCTAAAACTACTTAGCTCAAAGGATCCTCCTGCCTCAGCCTCCTGAGTACCTCAAACTACAGGCACACAGTAGTACCACAACTGGCTAATTATTCTACTTTATTTTTTTGTAGAGATGGGGTCTTGCTATGTTGGCCAGACTGGTCTCAAAGTATTGGCCCAATGCGAGCCTATAAAATATTTTTTCTAATTCAATTTCCTCAGCAATCCATAAAAGCTATTGTTACTGTTATTATTACTATTAGTATTATCATCATCATCATCTACATTTTACAAGTGAGAAAACAAAGTAAAGCATCAGTATTATCTTTGCCAGTCTAAACCAATAAGAGTTTGATGAAAGGTTAGGGATCACCCATTTGCTTCTTGCACCCAGTTCAGTGCTCCACTCTATAATGTTTAGGCAAAAGGTCTCATAGTCCCCATATGAATCCTTCCAGACTCAGGGATCCCAGCATATCACTGTTTTGTGTTTTACTCACTATTGCATTCGGAGGATTCTTCATATACAGAACCTAATTTTGCCTCCAACTAGCTTCTACCAACTGGTCTTCTGTTAAACTCTCTGGAGCTTCAAATATTAATAATAATATTAATCTCCTCTATCGGTACAATGGTAGAAAACTGTCATCACATGTCTCCTTCTCTTCTTTAGGTTAGACATCCAATTCCTTCAACAATGCCACATCTTGTATGTCTTGCACATTACTTCCTGGCTGCTTTTTTCTCTGTGCACCCGCATTTATTTATGTCCATTTATAAAAGTGGCAGTCAGAAATTTATAAAATATTTGTGTCATAGGCTAGATAGTTCAGAGCATCATGGGACAAATCAGTGTCCTTAATCTTCAGCCTGTAAATCCTATGCAACTTTTAAATTTCAGCCCAAATGTCACCGCTTTGATACAGATACCATCTTCACTCAGTTGAAGAGTTGACCGCACCATTTTAATGTACATTTATATAGCAAATATTTTACCAAAATCTCTGAAAGACGGACAGAATACACCTGAAGCATTTATTGTGAGCATTTGTTTGTGTGTGTTGGTAGGAATGGAGTATGTTGTAGACAGTAGAAAGGTTAGATGGGTAGAATGAGTATTTTGTGCAAAGAAAACAGGTCCAAAACCTTTGAGGTAGGAAAGTGTTTGGCATTTTTGAAGAACTAAATGAAATTCAGCATTCTTGGTATAGTATAGAAGGGACAAAATGATGGGTGAGAGGCATGAGAAAGGACAGCTTCTCATGATGTGACAGATTTTGGCTTGTACACACATCTTACATCCCCTACAGGAATGTATCCCATCCATCTTAGTGATCATGCCTCAGCCTCCCACGTAGCTGGGACTATAGGCACGCACCACTATGCTCAGCTAATTTTTCTATTTTTAGTACAGACAGGGTCTTACTATTGCTCAGGCTGGTCTCAAACTCCTGACCTCAAGTGATCCTCCTGCCTTGACCTCCCAGAGTGCTAGGATTACAGAGGTGAGCCACCATGCCCAGCCCCTCCATGTTTTACATTAAAGAAATCCTGAAGAATTTTTTATTCCTATTGTTGAAAAAAACACTAAGGCAGATTTTTTTTTTCCTTTTGTTCTGTGGATATTAAAATGTTCATTTCCATAAAAAAATGAAAAAGTTAAAATTTTGAATATATAAGTCAAAAAGTCAAATGGAAGTAAGCTGATTTTCTAATATACAACTTGTCAAAAATCTTTAAAAGAGCACACCTCTCCACTTTCCCCTGATAGAACAGTTATAGTTTCCTGTGGAATTCCAGTGATCTTTGGAACAAAATATAACAAACATTGCATTAGGTACATTTTTCAAGGAACTTTACATTGTCTCAAGTAAGATTCCCTATGCATATTATCAAACAACAGGATAAAGTGGTATATAAAAAAGTGACAAATATTGCAACTAACAAGCATTACAGAGGTTCAGGGAGGAAAATGACCCAAACATGATGGAATATTAAATCTGGGTGAGTTTTCATGGAGAAAGAGTGTTTTAGGACCAGTATGTTGTAGAACATGAATCTTGTCTATGGATCCAGCAAAGGTTTCTGAATCAGACGTGACCAACATCATCCGTAGGTCAGGAACTGTGGCTGCTGAAGCTAAAGAAACTTTTCTTGGCTTTTTATGAGGCATAATTTTTCCAACTAATAAAACAAGAAGTCTTTTTCAAAATGACCATGAGAATAAACACTAAAAAATACTTACAGAGTTGCTAATGCCAAGTATCATGGCGCTAAGGCAGTGACTGATATAGGCTTCGTAAATTAGCAGAGGGATTGATCCCCTTTGTAGAGTGATTTCAGAATTCCTGTCTATAACTTCTTTCCCTACTACTAGAGACTTATCCATTTGGATACAGAGGATATTTGGATTATCAGGAGGAGATCCCCATGATTTCGGTGCACGATCAATATGAATTTTTCCACAAATTCAGAACAAGTATACACTTCCACTTTTGATTGTTTTCAGTTAATAAAACTACCCACCCAAACCCCCTTAAGGACAAATAGTTTTTGGCAATTATTCTACTTCTAGAATTTCTTAAGGACACAGGAATTTATCCATCCAAGTGTTTCAGTTCTCTTCCAAATGGCCAAGGAGAAACGGATTAGCTCTGTATTTGTTTGTTTGGTTTTGGCCTCAAGGCATCACTCTGAAAGACAAGGCCTCCAAATTCAGCGCAGTCCTTCTCTGTGTTCACAGAATGCTCTTGCAGCCCAGAGCTTGCCCAGTCTGCAGAAGTACACTGAATTGAACTCATTCTTTTCTTTCTCTCTTCTTCCTTCCCTCCTTCCTTCCTTCTTCATCTGTTTTTTTTTTTTTTTAACTATATAATTTCATGTTTAAACATGGAGTCCCTGTGGAAAATCAGACATTCCTAAGAATGTTAGGCTCTTGTACAAGGGTGGGAAACCAGTCTAGATTCACTTTCCTTCCAGTAATGTTATTTTAGGGAACAGCGTGACTTTCTTTGTCACTGGATGGAGAAAAAAGATCAGCTTGGTCTTTATATCCAGAAACCACTGCCTCATTATCCAAATTAATCCATTTTTTCCCCTCATCCAACAGGAAAGCAGATCTGCCAAGCTTCTCAACAAAACAAAACTGTTGCTCACTAACATTCTCTAAGAACAATCAATGTCTTACGTAAGGTATTGAGAAGGGACAGTCCGGGGATGCTTCTGTGACCATCCCCTGTCTGCTTCAGAGGTACACTGTTATCTTCACCTCTACATATAGGAGAGAGCAGCATGGCTCTACTGTCTTCTCAAGGATTCTCTTTTAATTTCAGACTTAAGAGGCACCCTGATACAAAAACATGGCTAAAGAAAAAATAGCTTTATTGCCTAAGGAAAAATCTGGACAAGTGACTTTGGAAAGTTCAGAAGGGATGAGAAACTGCAACTGAAGGGGTAGCAGGAGGACTCTCAAGGCAAATTTCCCTCTTTGTTTGTTTGTTTGTTGAGACAAGGTCTCAATCTGTTGCCCAGACTGGAATGCAATGACTGAATCATAGTGCACTGCAACCTTGAACTACTAAGCCCAAGCGATCCTCACGCTTCCGTCTCCTGAGTAGCTGGGACTAGAGGCACATAGCACCACATATGGCTAATTTTTCTTTTCTTTTTTTTTTTTTTTTTTTGTTTTTGTTGTAGAAATAGGGTCTTGCTATGTTACCCAGGCTAGTCTCAAACTCCTGATCTCAAACTCCTGGCTTCAAGTGATTTTCTGACGTCAGCCTCTCAAAGTGCTGGGATTAAAGGCATGAGCCACTGTACTGGGCCAAATTTCCCCCTTTGAAGTGATGCTAAAGACCCACATCAGATTGAGAGCTAGAGGTTCATTTTCTGAGTTAATTTTAAAATTATTTTCCTAAGGAAGATTTAAAACATTATTTACATGGAAACAAAAACAATCATATATGAAGATATTTTACTAACTCACAGTAACATCTTACTTACTCCTCAATATTCGGTTTGAGAGACAGAGACATACTATACCTTAGAGTAGACATGGGTTTTTCTATTAGATAAAACAGGGTCTTACTAACTAGAAGCACATAATCTTACTCAACTGATTCCTCAGATCCCTCCTTTATGAAATTATGGTTATACTACTGTAAAATATGATTATATAACTCATTTTAAAAATTTATGTGACAATTAAATGAGATAATGCATGTGAATATATGTATATACAGTGGCCTTCTACTTCTTGGCTGTGTGATTCAAGCAATTTACTTAACTTGTGTGCATCAACTTCCAAATCTGCTGAATTTATTAGTGTAACTACCTCAAGGGATTAGTGGGGAGATTAAATACCTTTTAATGTAAAGCCCTTGGAGTAGTGACTGGTAAGTGTACATGATGGCAATGATGATATAGTGACTGTCTGGCTTGCAGTAAACATCAATCGTGATCATTAATGTATGTGCTCTGTAAATAACTCTTTAACTTAAAAATCCACCTTCAGTCATTTATATTTGATTGACTAATACATCTGTGGCTGTGCTCACACTCTTCTATTTTAATAGTTTACTCTTCCTTTTCTACCTTCCTTTGTATCTTGCTTTCTTACTAAGTAAGGCATGACAATTTGACACCTAACTTAGCAATGCCCATTATATAAAAGGAGGAACAAAGCAGATAAGTTGGACCAGAAAGAATACTAGTCTTTAGATAAAGAGACCTGGGTTCTAGTCTATATTCTGACACTTTCTATGAGAACATGGGATGAATTATTATTCTGAATCTAATCAAGTATATGTTCATTACCTCTGCTTTTGAAACTCAGATCACTGAGGGACCATTATAATTCTTCCTGTCTTCTAGTCTCTAGTTGTCTCATAATTTTAAAGTTGTTGCTTCTGCTGCCATCTTCCTGCTTATTTTTATAAGCATTCATTTCAAACCTGAAAGACTCCTTGACTGCATAATAATTGTTTTAGAAGAGCTTTCTCTGCCAGTTCTTCTCATAGACCATGGACCAGTGAGGTTGTCTGGCCTTGGGACTGGTACACAGCACACTGCCAACAGCTGAAATGAGGAGGGGATCGGATAGCACAAAACAGAGTTTAGAGGACTCTCTATTCTCCAGGGGTGATGTGAGCAAACATTTTTCTTAGAAGGCAACGGGTATAGAAGGCAGAATGACTGATTCATATAAAACAAAGTTTAGTACTATATACCTGGGCCTGCATTTGGCATGAAGAAAATAAAGATGAATAAGACACAATTTTGCCCTTGAGGAGCTCATAGTCTAGTGTGTTAAACAGAAATTACAAACACAATGAGAAAAAATGAGTGTGTAACTACTATAATAAAGGTATATGCTCTCTGCAAGGGCAAAATAAAAGGATCTTAGCTTGTTTTGGATGTCAAGGAAAGTTTACTCTAGAGCTGTGGTCTCATACCCTGCCTGGTATCGGTCCATGTCCTATTAGGAACTGGGCTGTGCATCACTGCTTGAGCTCCTCATCCTTCCCCTTCCCTGTCCCCTCATCTATGGAAAAATTGTCTTCCATGAAACTTAGGAACTGGGCCACATAGCAGGAGGTGAGCGGTAGGCAAGTGAGCAAAACTTCATCTCCATTTACAGCCACTCCCCATTGCTTACATCACTGCCCAAGCTCTGCTTCCTGCCTCCCACCTCCCCACTCTGCCTGCCCAGTGGAAAAATAGTCTTCCATGAAACTGGTCCCTGATGCCAAAAAGGTTGGGGACCACTGCTTTAGAGGGTATAGTCCTTGATTCTGGGTCTCAAAGGATGAGCAAGAATAAGGCAAAAAAAATGTAGGAAACTCAGTCACATCATAGAGACATGGATGAACAAAGGCAGAGAAGTATGGCAGAGCACTGGAGTGCGTGTGTGTAAGTGCATGTGTGTGTCCCTACAAGTACATTCATGTGCTGCATACTAAAGTTTTGGTCAAAAGCAGACTGCCTATATGATGGTGGTCCCATAAAATTATCATATGGTACTTTTACTGTACCTTTTCTATGTTTAGATACACAAACCATTACCATTGTGTTACGATTGCCTTCAGTACTCAGTACAGTAATATGCTGCACAAGTTTGCAGCCTAGGAGCAGTAGGCTATACCACGCAGCCTAAGTGTGCAATAGGCTGTACCATCTAGGCTTGTGTAAATGCACTCGATGATATTTTCACAACAACAAAATCACCTAACGATGCATTTCTCAGAACAGATCCCCTTCATTAAGTGACTCATGACTATAGCACAGCACTCCTCGGCATCTAGAGAGTATGACAGACAATTGATGCATGAATGAGAAGGGAGTGCAAAGAGAAAGGAAAAGGAAATATTGGGAGTAAAAGGAAATGGTAAAAGACAGACGAGAGAGAGAGAGAGAGAGAGAGAGAGGAATTGAGGGATCCCAGTCCTAGAGGAAATGAGCAAGGATGAGATGAAAAGAATTCCTGGATGGAGTGCCTTACATCAGATAAAGGGCCTCTCTTCCTTGAGACCAGAGGAAAGGATGTAAAGAGAGGAGCACAGGTAGATGAACATCTGGATAGGTTGCATGGGTTTGAGGTCCAGTCTCCCTCATGGCTCTAATTCTTCTGTGAGGCAATTGAGGGGCTCTTTTTCTGTAAGGGAGGGTATTTGGTGGTGAGAACCTTGGGGAGAAGCCCAGCGTTTTGGCTCACTCACTAAAGATCTGAGGACAGAAACAAATTGCTAGTGGTAAATAAAATAACCAGAGATAAACAAATAGCCAGGAGTAAATAAAATATCAGGCAGCATAAAGAATCCATATGAGATCATATGCAATGAATTAAGGGACAACAATAAGCAAGGCTGAGTGATTTCTATCAACATTGTCTTGTTCTCTGGTTCCAGGAGGTAAGAATGCAGATTGCAGTTTTGATCTGTTTTCCACCCTCTCCATAAGAAATTCCTAATTAGGGTTATGCTTTTTCCAGAAGAAAAGGTGGAGAGTGTTAGTAAGAATGATTCAGGTGATCAACCTTGAGATTCTGGCTGGCAAGGCTTATGGTAGGAGCTGGGTGGGGGCAGTGGGAAGCTGATTTTCAGGACAGTGCAGAGGATCATTGAAATGGAGGCCTTTATGAGGTTGAAGAATTGGTCCAACTCGAGAGGCTATTTGAAAGCTGTAAGGATAAAACTAGGTGTCAAGTCAATAGTACAGTGTGAGGCTGCTGGAATTACTGATATGCTAATATTGCTGGGCTTGATGCTACAGGAGACTAATAATAATTCTGAATAGATCTAATATTCAAACGGAACAGGAGAGAACTCAAATGACAGAAATTTTTTTGACTCTGCTTCCTGCCCCATGATCTGGCATAATCTTTTTAAGGAAGGATAACTGTCGATGACTAGACTTCTGTGTAATATCATCTTGTTGCCTCGCCTTCCCCCTACCCCCTTATCACTTTGAAACAGCTTTGCTTTGAATCCTGTAAAACCCCCAGTAAGCAAAGTTGTAAGCTGTGAAGCTCTACTCTATTTGGTGTAAATAATCGAGGTTACTTAAGATTTTACACATATTACATAATTCGTGGGGTCAGGGTCAGGAGAGAATGTTTCTAGTCCTGGTATATTTGCTGAAACTTTGGATCAGGAGAGAAGCAAAGGAAAGAAGACCCCAGACAAGATAAAAAAGATAAACATCAGTAACCTCTGTCCTCCTGCCCCTCCTGCCCTTCCTGCCCCTTGTGTTACAAAGGTTGCCATGGTGCTAGAAGGGGACAGAACTCACAGGAGAATGTACTGTAATATGAGGGATTTAAAAAAAAAAAAATCAAAGATTTTTTTTTTTCTCTGAGTCAGGCTTGGTGAGAAAATTTCTTGACTTACACAGTATGTTAGATGCCATGTTAACAGTAACTTTTTCCAATATAGCATACTCCAACCGGAGTAGTTTCTGCTTTTCCTGTTTAATCCTGGGACCCTTGGGGGGGATACAGCTATTGGACTGCTGCGTGTAGTTTCTGGTGATAAAGATTTCTGATGTATAGAATTTCTAGGTGATGACAAGGTCCATGATGAGGGCCCCGGTGTGGACAAAAGAGGCTTTTTGGAGATAAAGGTCTCCGGCTTTTAAGTTGTGAAACAACCTCTGCCCTTTGTTTTCAAATAAGTCATCTCTGGCTGATCACAATAAATAGTGTGGCACCATTTGGATGCTTCCTCTGACGGAAAATGCCTGCTCTGGGCCAAATGCTGCATCAGTGAGCCTCCTCCTGCCAAAGTGATTTTTTCCCTTCTTTGTTCCTCGTGATAAACCCTAACCATCTTTCGTTTGTACTCAGAGCCGAAAGCTATAATAACCCCAATTTTACAGATGAGATAACTGAGGCTCAGGGACAGAAAGGACCTTCCCCCAAAGCACAGCGGGATGGCCGTGAAGCTGGAACTAAAGCATCAGTAATCACATCCTGCTGCCTTCCTGTGTGGCCAGCCTGGTCCCTGGCAGGGAAAACAAGCGTTCTCCCCTGAGTGTATGTGCCCCTCTCTCTCTCTCTCTTTCTCTCTCTCTCTTTCTCTGTGTGTGTGTGTGTGTATGTCTTGTTGGTGCACTCAGGCCTTGAGGACTTTTGGCACTGTCCAGATCTTAACCACGACATAGTCTCCAGGAAGTGGAACTTGAACTTTTTTTTTTTCCTTGTCTTTGTTGTTGTTGTTTGTTTGTGTGTTTGTGTGTTTACACACTAGCACATCTATGTGGAAATAGAAAGGATGTGGTGTGTGGAACTACAGGATCTGACCACGGAGACCTCGCCAGCGGCGTGAGTCCGGCTTGCTTTTCTGCTTGACCCTCGCTGGGGAGGCGCCTGGCAGTCTGTTCGGGAAAGCAGAGGAGAAAGGGCTGCCAAGGGCTTGCGCCAGCTTCAGAATCCTGCTGCCATCTAGGGATGAGATGAAGCGTCTTCCCGCGTGCAGGCGCCCTGATGGATCGCTGGGGCCTCGGGCGGGGCGCGCCGCTGTCCTCTCGCCGCCGTCGCGTCCCGGGTGGCTCTGCACCTGCACCGCGCGGTCCCCCAGCGCGGCCCCCAAGCCCCTGGCCTGCCGCTGGGACCCCGGCGATGCCTCCCGCGGGGGCCCAGACTCTGGAGCGGTGGAAGCGGCAGAGCAGGAGCAAACAGACAAAACCAGCAAGAAGGAAACAAGAGAGGGAGAGAAAGGAGCTAGGGAGCGAGGAGGAGCAGAAACACTGCAAGAACAGAAACAAAAAGGGGAAGGAAGCAGATTGGAAGGGTCTGTCAGCGAAAGCAGACTGTCCTAGTAACATGCCCTGTGTGTTTATGCAACCTTGTCATTGTCACCAGGCTGGTGTCCACACGCAGCTTAAATGAGATCCAAAGCATCAAGATACTTTTATTTTCCATATGTAATTTTCAAGGTTTCTTCTTGCAAAGGTGAGGTAGGGGGACAAAAGACACTGCCTTTAGTAAAGATTGTATAGAAAATCCGGAAAGAGGATACTTAGGGAGTTAACTTTACTGTCTTATATTACAGTGTAAGCATCTCTTTCTTCTACAAACAGAACAATGGGGTTTTCAAAGAAGGGAAGGGGAGAGAGGAGAAGGGAGGAGGAGGACAGGGATTGGGGAAGGGGCCCTGCTGTTGACTGGGAGGCCCTGCTGGGAAACTTCAAATCACCTTCTTTCTGAAAGGAAGTGTTATTAAAAGTAACTTTAATCCTTCCAGCCAGACGGCTCATAAAAGCATACAATTAAGTCAAACAAATGACAAGAGCATTTTCTCCTACCTGTTTCCCCCTTCTGAGAGTAATTACTACAGGCTGGTCTTGTCTCATTTTGTACAAATAGAAGCAGAGTGCTTTGGTGGGTGCCAGATTCCCTCTGCCTCTCCTGCGTCTTCCTTCCTCACCGCCCCACCCAAAACCCGGTTCAGCTCTTGGTACCAACCAGCCTGTCTGCAGATCCAGCCAAGAACAAAGGGGCGAATTTCAATATTTCCTCTTTGTACAAGGTTAATTGAAAATCAAAAAGTCACTTTTCAAATGTCATATTAAACCTGCCACTGCATCAATTTCCTTTTGGTTACCATCTCCGTAGGCGACTGGGAAGTGTTTTGGGGGGTGGCAGGGAGGCGGGGGAAGTAAGGACACCAGGAGGGAAAAGAGGAAGAAAGAAGTGAAGGGATTTAAAAAAATCTCAGATCCACACAGACTTTGATTGCAGATAGGCTAACATGCAGTGGGAAATTGTTTTCCAGAGTGTCCTCAGTCAAAGGCAGCCTTTGCATTCTATCCTGTGTTACTTGATATTCCAGAGACAGAATTGCATCCTAAACCTAGAGAGATTGGGCCTCCATGTTTTTATGTTTTAGTAGATGGATCACAATATGATTGTCATAAATGCCTTCATGTTTTAAAATCTTAAAGGGTAATGTGATAACCTGATCGTCCTCATTCCCTCTTCCCACTTTTTATTCCCCTCTCAAACAGGTACACACACGCACACATACACACACACACACACACACACACAGATACAGCTCCATGAGCTTTTGATTGGTCAGTTTGTGTCACAGGGTATTTTGGAAGCTTCAGACTGAAGTTTAGTGACCTAGCATCATTAGCATTGCTACTCTCCCAGCGACTGTTCTCTGTCTAGCTTTACAGATACTCAGTTTCCTCGTTTATAAAATAAGGCATCATATCTGCCTCCTGAAATCACTGCTCAGACTATATGAGGTGCCACACGAACATAACAAACACATATTGCCTTTTTACCCCCTTCTTGGGTCCCCTAGGTCTTGTTCCTGATTAGGTGATCTTACCAGTTCAATCTTCTGGAGCTGGAACCTGGTCTTGTTCTTATTAGTGTTCCCGAGGTCTCGGAGTGGCCTAAGGATAGAACTCTCTGCTTCCAGGCTTCTCGGTGTCCACTGTCACTGTCTGTCTGTATATCTCCCACACTCCCTGCTGCTCTGCTGCACTCACTTGCCAGTCCTCCCTGAAGCCAGTTGCTTTCCTGTCCCGTTGTTTTAGTCTTTCTGTCTCATGTCTGTCACCTTGTTTTCCAGATACTGGGCTGGGGCCATGCCCCCTCCTGTGATGCACCAATGAATCTATTCCCTAAGGATCAGCCTAACCATTGTAGGCTTGTCTAGTGGGAAAGATTTGATTTGCTACAGGTTGAACTTTTAATATACTACGAATAACTTTTTGGCTAGATACGTGGAGTGAAGAAGCAGAATTAGGGAATAAATTCATTCTAAGATAACCCACTTGCATAAGACAGGTCCCTAAACCTCCCTTCCTTTTCCATAATATTGTAATATTGTGGTGATATTCAATGTGTTCATCAACTTTAAATGAAGGGTAGATGAGAAGAAGTTTGCCACTGTCTACACTTACTAAAATGAAAAATACAGGGTGAAACTGTAGAACAACCACCACCCAGATTATGTCAAAATTCTTCTAGTGACATTTTCTTCATAGATAAGTTTAAATAGACAAAATCTGTGTCTTAATACCCATATGAATGCATGCTGTACCATATTAGAATTCTTCTTGGTTACAGATCTTGGTTAAAATAATTGTGTCTGCTATACAAATTTTCTAAGCATGCCTAGATACAATTGACTATTTCTTTTTTGTGAAGCACTTACTCCCATATAAACTGTTGTAGTCTGTTTAGGCTGCTATACAAAATACCTGTAACTGAGTAATTTATAAACAACAGAAATGTATATCTCACAGTTTTAGAGACTAGGAAGTCCAAATTGAGGTGTCAACAGATTTGGTGTCTTGTGAGGCTGCCCTTTCTGCTTCATAGATGGTGACTTCTTGCTGTGTTCTCACATGGTAGAATCAGTGAACATTTCTCTTGAGCCTCTTTTATAAAGGCGCTCATCCCATTCATGAGGGTCTGCCCTCAGGACCTAAATACCTTGCAAAAGCCTCACCTCTTAATGCTATTGTGTTGGGAACTAGGTTTCCATATATGCATTTTGGGAGGACCAAAACATTCATAACATACTTATTTCTATTAGATATTGGCAATAATTTATTGCACATATTTGTTTTAATGTATGTGTTCCCTCCCCACTCTCTAAACTTTCTGAAAACAAACGCTATATCTATCATGTTTGTAACCCAGAAACTTAAGGGTAGATGCTTAACAGGTAATTATTGGAGGTTGAAAAATTATGAAAAAGAAAATGTATCTCGGGCTGTATCAGTCTAATATCCAGATATTTTCCAAAGCCATTTAGTGATAAAAACCAAATTAATGGTTGTGTTGGGCCATCAAAAAGGTAGCCAAATGACTGGATGAATTCATACCTTCAAACAAGTGTGTTAGAATTTCTAGATATAGTCTAAGTTGACAAAATATGCATGTGCATCCAAAAATGTTCTTTTGCCTGGTGAAGCTATTTATGTAAGACAGAGGACATTGAAAATTTGATGGCACGATTTACTATTTTCTTAGCATACTTGGATTTCTTAATCTGATCTAGAACTCCCTGCCCCTAACACCATCAACAAAATGACAGACAGAAAGAGAAAGAGGGAGGGGAGGGAAGAAAAGAGAGGAGGGAGAGAGGAAGAAAAGAAGGAAGGAAGAGAAAGTAAGTTTTATTTAACTGATAAATCTACTCTGGAGTTCGGGTAAAATTCTAGCAAACTGATTGGGCATGGTCTGGCAAATCCTGTCTGTCCCAACCTTCGCCCTTGAATTTTACCCTTGAGTTGTCTGAAAGACAACTTTTAAATCCTTACCTTTAGAACATTGGATGCTTAGAATAGTATATCACTGTTGCTTATTACTATTGTATTGTATTTCCACAAAGAGGTTCTCTAGAATCCTTATAAGACTCTTTAAAATGTGAATTGAAATAGAAATATATGAGTAGGATTTATTTACAATAGTAGTACCAGGAATTGGAACTGATCTATGTATAATGAGAGAAAAGTCTGAGAATTTGTTTTTAGCAAAACTGGCATCTTGCCCTGACACTTCCTTTAATCCTCTCTATACCTTAGGCAAGAACTAAATCCCTTAGCTACTCATTTTTTTTTTTTTTTTTTTTTTGGAGGGGGTGGAGGTGGGAAGGGCAATGGGTGTGATGATTCTGATCTAACACATAGATTATGGTGAGAATCAAAGGAATCAATATCTGTGAAATAGTTGTGAAAAAGTTACATGCACATTTGAACTAGAAGACATTATTTATTACTTATTATATTTTAGTAACCTATCCAAATATACTGAATGCTTACTTTATGGTAACTTTTTGCTGTTCTGGGGCCAGGAGCTGGAAGGCAGTCGGCCTGAATCTCTTAAACAATAAAATCTGCTAGTGCAGAGTTTGTCATATCACAAATAATTTTTTATTGTGTTTGGATGGTGCACACATAGGCTTCAACTCCTGTTGAAAAAGTGGGTATAAATGCTCCAAAGTCTGAAAGGGAAGGGAACTGTGGTGAAGGTTGGGATGGACAGGATTTGCCAGACCAATGCCTCTTGTCATTCACATTGCATGCTTTTTATTTCCTTCTTACTCTCTCTTTTAAAAAATCTCCACCTTCTCCTTAATGCTAATATTTTGTGAGATATTCAAAAGATGTATTTAAGGCACCCAAATTTGTGATCTCCAGCGTCAAAGCTTCTGCTTAATGCTGAGTTAATGCTCCGTTGTGCCAAAGCTTGAAGCTTTCAATGCAACCCTGAAACCAGCTGCGACACATCACTAACACCGAGGCTCTGGCTCCAGAGACTGCTGCCTGCATGGAGTAAATGCATCATTTTTTAAAGCTTTGTCAGTGCAATCCAAGAGCTGTGTAGAGTGTAATTGGGGATCTTTGGGAAAAAAAATGTATTTTTGAAACCATTTTACAAGAATCATCTGGGGAGGCTTGTTTGAACCTTTTTTTTTTTTTTTCCTTAACATCTCACTGCCCCCAAAACAGGTCTATCACTTTGGACAGCTCTTGCTTTTGATCAGGTTGTTTCTTTACTTCCGTCAGCCATCTTTCCTTCTTCATCGAGCTGAGGTAAATACTTTTGAGGAGGCAGACATCATTCTGTATTTGTAGTCTTAGAATAACTGATCTTGGAAGAAAGAAGAACGTGGTGTGTTTCAGCCTAGGCCACTGCTGTTTCAAGTGTGGTTCATGGACCAACAGCATCAGTGTCTCCTGGGAGCTTATTAGAACGCAACTTACCTATTAAATCAGAGTGTCTGGGGGAGCGCCCAGGAATCTGTGTTTTAAAAAGCACACAGAGTGATCCTGCTCAATACTAAAGTTTGAGAATCATAACTCTAGGCTATCTGAATTCAGAAATTCCTGATAGTGCATCCTTGGGAGATGGTCATACACTCTCCCTCTGAACATTTTAAGGATGGGAGATTACTCTATTAAAAGCAATCTGTTCTAAGAATAAAAATTGGTTTAAAGTCATTTAAAAATATATTGAGCAGATATCTGTTTCTATAGCATTTATTTGTTTTATTCTTCTTATGTCCAATGCTTGACATTTAGTACATGGTCAATATGCTTGTATTAAAATGATGAAAATATTAGTCTTAAAGTTTGGTTTCTAGATAAAGCTATATAAACCTATATAATCCAATAAATCCATCTAATCTTTATTCCATGAAGCAGCTTGTCACATATTGAATGCTGCTAAGATGCCCAAGTCCTCATTTTTTATTTTTTATTTTTTTTTATAAAGGAATCCAGCAGGATTGGCTTCTTCTTCTTCTTCTTTTTTTTTTTTTTTTTCTCCAGAGTCTCACTTTGTCACCCAGGCTAGAGTGCAGTGGTGTTATGATAGCTCACTGCAATCTCAAACTCATGGGCCCAAGCGATCCTCTGCCTCAGCCTCCCGAGTAGCTGGGACTACAGGAGCACACCACCATGCCAGCTAATTTTTTTCTATTTTTAGTTGCCTGGTTAATTTTTTCTATTTTTAGTAGAGACAGGATCTCGCTTTTATCCAGGTTGGTCTCAAACTCCTGACCTCAAGAGATCCTCCCACCTCGGCTTCACAGAGTGCTAGGATTACAGGCGTGAATCACAGTGTCTGGCCAAGTCCTCTCTTTTTTAGGTTAATGATGACTAGAATTCTCACATCCACCTGAGGACACTGCACCCAAACTTGGGCATCCCCTTCTGACTCTCACCTGAATATAGGCTCTTTCAAATCTATACAAATGCAAACCTCAGAACTTTAACATACCATCTGGAGAGAAACCAGATTTCCCTGGTCTGTACAAGTGCAAATAATTTTTAACCAAACTTAGAATTTTAAACTTAAAACTGTTAAAATTGCCATTATTAGTTTTGACCTGTTGAACTTTTGCCCTTTTGTGCTTACTTTACTGACAGTATTTCCCTGTTTTTTAGAGATCTAAAAGAATTGGTGCAAAAAAAATGAATGCTTGTTAAAGAAAAATGTATAAACTGAGAAGGCATACAAGAGGAAAATAAACACCCATAATTACACAACTCAGAAGAAATATTAGTAGTCATCAGTGATTCTCTTTATCTCTCCTTCTCTCTGTATAAGTATCTATGTCTATATATCTACATCTTTATCTTTATATCTGCACATACACATGCCATGGATATGTAATAAGCTGTGTCACTTAGAACAAATGCTAATGCAAACACACATATATACATATCAGTTATTCCAGCTTGGGTCTAAACAAGGATTTGACATATCTGATAAAACTTCTCATGAGATGTCTGAAATGTCTTGGAAAGTTGGAGAACCTTAGTTTGAACCATTTGGAAACCCTTCAAACGTACCTATCCTTCTCCCAACCTCATCTCCATTTGACTCATGTTTATGAGCTGTAGGGAACATAGGAGCTGTAATTAGAAATAGCAAGTGTTATTTCACCCATAATTCCACATCCTATTAGAACCCAAGCAACTTAATGGGAACAGGACACCTTTCCTCACTTTGCCATAGAATAATGCTCAACCTTGGCCTTCAGAGAGGGACTTAGTGCTGTGGGGTCTCAGGAGGGTGTCAAAAGGGCACTGGGCCCAAGTGCCTGGGAGCCTGACTCTGGCTTTAAAGAAAGGAAGCAGGACAGGGTGAACTACAATGCCTGGAGTAGAATATCAGCATTACCATCACACCAGGAAAAGTGGTAGCTTCTGAAGGGAAGTTGTTCTGCCTGGTAGAACAGCAGGAGAGACCACATGGCCAGTAGGGCAGTCCAGGACACTGTTCCTCCATGCATGGAAGACATGTTGGATCCTGACTTTTAGCTGAGCATCCATGGGACACTCTAAAACAATCTCCAGAAACTTCTAGCAGTGAGACTTGTTTAAGGGATTAGGTTTTTGTGAGCAGATGAAGCAAGAATTATTTCAATTTATTTATAAAAGTGAGATTATATTCTCAATAATTTTATATTTGTAAAATTAACTCTTTACCATGAATATTTTCTTATGCCCATAAATATTCACAAAAGGTGTCTTAATTCTAGGTGGCGGCAGAGTATCAAGTCTATGTTCCATAATGAATTCAATGAACTTCCTATCATGTGACTGTTACAGGCTGAATGTGTCCCCTGCCATGATTTATATGTTGATGTTCTAACTCCAGGTATCTCAGAATGTGACTGTATTTGGAGATAGAATCTTTAAAGAGGTAATTAAGTTAAAAAGGAGGTCATTGGGGTGGACCTTAATTCAATATTACTGATACCCTTATAAGAAGAGGAGATTAGGACACAGAGGCATATAGAGAAAAGATCATATGAAGACACAGGTAGAAGACAGCCACCTACAAGCCAATGAGAGAGGCTTCAAGGCCGGGCGCGGTGGCTCACACCTATAATCCTGGCACTCTGGGAGGCCGAGGCAGGAGGATTGCTTGAGGTCAGGAGTTGGAGACCAGCCTGAGCAAGAGTGAGACCCCATCTCTACTAAAAAAAAATAGAAAGAAATTAACCAGACAACTTAAAATATATAGAAAAATGTTAGCTGAGCATGATGGCACATGCCTGGAGTCTCAGCTACTCGGAAGGCTGAGGCAGAAGGATTGCTTGAGCCCAGGAGTTTGAGGTTTCTGTGAGCTAGGCTGACGCCATGGCACTCTATCCTGGGAAACATAGTGAGACTCTGTCTCAAAAAAAAAAAAAAAAGAGAAAGGCTTCAGAAGAAACCAGTCCTGCTGACATGAAAATTGTGAGAAAATAATTGTCTTTTGTTGAAGTCATCCAATCTGTGGTACTTTGTTATGGCAGTCCTAATAAATTAATACTGTGACTATTACTCACAGTATTTGCTTTAATAAATAACATTTGTGAATGTTAGTACACAAAGGGCATTTACATTGCTGATTATTTCCTTAGAATCAATGCCAGAAGTAGATTTTTTGGGTCCAAAAATTATTAGTATTTTGTAATGTTAATTCTACCATTGAGTATACAGATTATTATTTTCAACTTTCTTCTTCCACAAATATAGTACATTTTATTCTTTACCTCTGTGTTGAACAACAGAAGACCACATATAGTGTCCTAAAGCCCACAGTTATAGACTTTCCTTCTGATTAGTAGTCACACACCCAACACATTGCACTGTGCTTAGTCATTGGGCAACAGGTTCACTGCCATTCAGACCACATTTTATTCATCTTAATAATGTATAGAAGATGCTTCCTATTATAGAATCAGAGGATCTCTCTTGGGAAAATAACGACCAGATAACTGCCTCTAGAGAGGACTTTTAACATCTATATGTCAGCTGGAAAGGGAAATCTTGTACTTACAAAGGTCCTTCAGGTTGTTAGCACCTTAGCATGTTTATGTTATTGTTCATCGGTTTTATTTTTCAAAGAAGTTAATCAAGTTATTATCCATCAGCAAGAAATAAGATATCTCTCTATTTTCCTCCAAGGTTGCAGCACTACTATTATATTAATATTTCCTACATGGCTCCACCTATGCACCCCTTTAGAAACAACAGGTCTAGAGCCAGGAAAGGTGGCTGCAGCCCGCAGAAGCCCTCTAGTACTAGAGGAGGTGTTATTTGGTGTCTACTGAGAATGTTGGCACTCGAAATACCTGGCAGAGATAATCAACAGTAAATATTTTGGTGATTACCTTGGAAAACTGATTTAACTCATTTTGGAGTACATGTGAGAATATTCCAAAGACTCTCAGGAGAAAAGAAAATGAGATGTTTTCATGGGATTGAGGTAAGGATGCACAAACATAAGGATTGTCACCAGTTGAAACCCTGGGTAGGAGGGACCTGGGCAAACAGAGAATGCATATATGAATTTTAACTTGAGAGCCATTCTCTAAAGCTCAAGGAGAAAATAGAGAGTATGCTATTAAATTCTCTGCAGTTCCTGACATTTCCTGTACCCTGAGCAGGGGCTCTGAAAGTGACATGGGATTGGAATGAGTTTTCCAAAACTACTGGACCTCAGGATTTAATGCTGTGGCCTTGTCTCTATGGAGGGCAGCTATAGTTTTCTCAAAGTTATAAAATTTTCTTTGATGACTACTGTACACTATTATAATATTCTCTATAGGATAATAGAAAATTCAATCTTTTTCCTAATGGGATTGAACCTTGATTTTTACTGGTGGTAGTTTTTAAAAATGTCTTTCAGTTTTATAAGTTTGTTTTTGGTGAATTTGGGTAAAATTTTCAGACTGCTATCAAACTTGAGGAAAACTCTATCAAATTTCCTGCATATTTGAGGGGTGTGATTTGGAAGAATTTTCTGCAGACTAGCTCTGGCTTCATACATACCCTTGAGTATAAATTAAAGACTTTAGAAAAATTCTAATGTGAAGAGTAAGATAACCCAGACATCAGTGAAGCATAGTAGTCGTGCCTTGGTATTTTGTTTTATTTTTTATTTTTTTTATTTTTTAGACAGAGTCTCAGTCTGTTGCCCAGGCTAGAGTGCTGTGGCATCAGCCTAGCTCACAGCAACCTCAAACTCCTGGGCTCAAGTAATCCTACTGCCTCAGCCTCCTGAGTAGCTGGGACTACAGGCATGCGCCACCATGCCCACCTAATTTTTTCTATGTATATTTTTAGTTGTCCATATAATTTCTTTCTATTTTTAGTAGAGACAGGGTCTCACTCTTGCTCAGGCTGGTCTTGAACTCCTGAGCTCAAACGATCCACCCGCTTCGGCCTCCCTGAGTGCTAGGATTACAAGTGTGAGCCATCGGGCCCGGCCGGCATTTTGTTTTATTTTATTTTTTTTTTTTTGAGACAGAGTCTCACTCTGTTGCCCGGGCTAGAGTGAGTGCCGTGGCGTCAGTCTAGCTCACAGCAACCTCAAACTCCTGGGCTTAAGCGATCCTCCTGCCTCAGCCTCCCGAGTAGCTGGGACTACAGGCATGTGCCACCATGCCCGGCTCATTTTTTTGTATATATATATTTTAGTCGTCCATATAATTTCTTTCTATTTTTAGTAGAGACGGGGTCTCACTCTTGCTCAGGCTGGTCTCGAACTCCTGACCTCGAGCAATCCACCCGCCTCGGCCTCCCAGAGTGCTAGGATTACAGGCGTGAGCCACCGCGCCCGGCCCGGCATTTTGTTTTAATTCTTCTCCTGGCCACTGGATTAAGGGTGGTGTGTAAAGGACAGGGACCACAAAGAAGGAATCCTGGAGTCAGAGGAATTTTGGGGTCCCTGGGTTTTGACTAAGCTGGACCAGGAGGCTATGACATAAAATGATTTCTCAGAGGCATAAGCTAGCTGCCCTGGATGGGAAACATGGACCATCTTTATGAGTATGTAAGAGAGAGAAATGGAATGCAGACCACCAAAGTGACAGCTACTGTCACCATGCCTTGGAGTGTCTCAGATCTAAGAATAGGACAATGACACTTTATAGGCAAAGTAGAGGAGCAGGTGAGCCCAGCTATGGGATTGTACCTAAGAATCTACAGGATACTTTAGAAATAGGTGAATATAACCAGAATATGTGGCCCTACCCACAGAATAATGACATAATCACATCATGAAGTTGGAGCACTGAATCACTAAACAGGGATAAGGCATGTTACCTGTCTGTGGTGAGGTACAGAGGAGAAGGTGACTACTGTGGCTAACAGCTTGGTCTTTGCAATGGGACTGTCTGGGTTTGACTCTTCCTCCACAACTGATTATCTGCATGACTCTGCAAATAGTGTAATCTCTTTAAGCATTGAGTTCCTCATGAGAAACAAGACAGTAGTAATATGAGCTGTCCCATTTGATATGTTGCGGAAATCAAATGCAATAATGTATATAGAGTGCTTTATACTGGACATATAATAGGCACACAATTACTACTATTGTTATTCTTAAGCATTGGATTTGTAACTTTCAATGTAATATGTCTTATTCAATGTATGTTAATATAACATTGAGCTTATGATAAACATTTTAATGAATGGTTTGTCAAATGGAAATTGTCTGAAATTTAGATAGCTTAGATGGAAAGTCCTGTGATTCTACTAGGGGGTCGTGGATGATATCCCTGGAACATGCACTGTGCAAGTACTGGTGTTGGCGATGGGGATTCTTGGAGGTCAAAGTTCTTGAGGCTCACCAGGTTGAGTGGTTCTCCACTTTAGGAACTAGTGGTATAGTCAGTGAGAGCTGAGGGAGAGGATGTCAGAGAAGAGAATCACCATGTTTAGCCAGCAGAATTTCCAGGGCTCAGATCTTTCCAGCTACTGGGTCAGACATGATACCTAGAGACAACCATTTCTTCAGAACAAAATAAAGAGTGAGAAGAAGGAAGGAGGGAGGGAAAGAAGGGAGGGAGGGAAGGAAGGGAGGGAGGGAAGGAGGGAGGGAGGGAAGAAGGAAGGAAGGAAGGAAGGAAGGAAGGAAGGAAGGAAGGAAGGAAGGAAGGATTGATTTCCAGATTTGGGACCCAACAGATAACCTGGAGGTTCTAGCCTTTATTAGGTCTAGTGAGCAATTATGTCACCACCCTTTGGATTAGTTCTAGTGAAACCCATTCTCACAAGCCTTTTAATAAATGTTACTTTCCTGGGTATGATACTTAAGATGCTGATGGTCTTTGCCCATCTACTACAAGATAAATTCCTCACTGCTAATTCTCAAGATGTTGGCAAATAAGTGTGCAGACAACTGTTCTTGTCAATCATAATCTTTGCATTGACACTAAATTTTATAAAAAGAAAGGAAATAAAAAGAAGAAACAACAAACCTCTGATATTAAATAATGATTTTATTTTTATATCCCATACTTCTTATTTTATAGTATCAATATAGGTACCAGATGAAATGATGCCTGAGCAGCTTTCTCTAGGGGAATAAAATTTTCCTGACCATCTCAGGAATATAATTACCATGAACACTACAAATAGTCAACAATTATACAGAATATTTATTGTGTTCTTCCCATCTTCCATCTTGGCCAAAATATGTAACCAATGGTGTATAAATCACACTTATCTTGGCCTCTTTGTTTGACTCTGCAGTCAAAGTTCTCACTGCAGCCTTGCTAACATAGATGCCTGTTTTTTTTTTTTTTTACCTTAACTTACTGAAAAACAAAGCAGACAACAATTGTAGGCAAGAAGGCACTGGCTAGAGAGGCTGCCCACAGGAAAATGTACAGCATCCAAATTTAGGTCTTTTCCTGTGAAGCCCATTGTCTCCCTTAATTATGCCTTCAAATCCATCAGTGAGAAAGCACTACTTTGTGTGAATGCAAATGGAAACTGAGGCCCCGGTGAGACTTAAATTTTATCTGAGCAGAGTTCAGAGGGAAGTTAGAAATGAGTCATTCTTCATACCTGTAGTCCCGGTTACTTAGAAGACTGAGCTGGGAGGATCACTTTAGTCCAGAAGTTCAAGACTAGCCTGGGCAACATAGCAAGAGCCTGTCTCTAAAAACAAACAAACAAACAAACAAAATGAAATGAGTCATTCTTCATAGTAGCCCTAGTAATGTACAAAGTATCAGAGCACAAGTGTGTCCATTCAGTTACACTTAGGAGCCTCAGAGAGCACAGTTATTGGGGACCTGAAGCTGGGGACTTTATGAGAGACTATCATTTTTGTCATCACCTTCTTCTTTCACAGAACTTAGTGAACTACAGCCATTTGTCCATTTCTTTGATCTCCACACTGCATTGTGAGTCCTTCACTGACACAGATGGCATTCTTCACACCAGTTCAACCAACAAGCACAAACCCAGGAATGTAGTCATTTTGCAATCCATGATTATTGAACAAATAACATTGACCTGATTGGTCCAGAATATTTTATGCAAGATTTAAAAGTTTAGTAGAGATTTGCAAGTGATAGAAATAAAAAAGTCAGAATTTTCATGTAGCCATATGACGCATTCATATTCACTACGTGACGTGGGAATTTGGGATGAGTAAGTAACTAAGAGCTCAATTCTGAGTAGAAATAAGGAGGGGAGGGATGCTTTGGGAAACCTAAGGCAATACACATGGACAGGCAAGTTTGGGGATGTTGATAACACTTGGCTACAGGCCTGATGGCAAGTTAAGCACACTAATGGTTACACTAATTGTGTGACATTATTTCAGAGATTGCATCTGACTTCTCTCTGACCTTGGAAACTAAGATGGTAGCTCAATGGAGGAAGTCTGTGGAAGCGTAAGTCAGGCTCCATGGTATCCTTGGGAGGGAAAATGTACACAGTGAAATTTCTGGGTCTCAAAAAGAGTGACATAGCTCCGTAGCTTCACGGGCCATTTGGAAAGTAACTGGAGTTAGCAGAGTTAGGCGCTGGGGTCTTCTTGAGAGAGGGCTCCTTACACAAGACCACAGCACTTTTGTTTTTTGTCCTTGATGTAGATAATGCTTGTCTTGTCCCGGCTGTTGTTATCTGGTAATTTTGGAGGGTTTAATGAGTTCATCCTCTGTTTTAAAGACATACACTGTCTTCTCCCCACTGCCCTGCACTCAATTCAACATGCTTGGTGTCCTTAGGCAAACACATTTTTAAATATCTTTACCTAGTTATCCTACTTGTATTCCAAAAACCACCACAAATCTGCTCCCTATGAAGCCACATGCATTTTATGAATGACTGAAATGTTCTCTACCATGAATTCTTCTCTTCATCTGACTTTTCTGATCTGCTATTTATGAATACCAACCATTGACACACCTAGTCCTTTCCCAGACTTTGCAAATGTTCTTAACATAGACACACACACACACACAAACACACACACACGCACAGGCTCCACCAGGTTTTCCTTCTCTGTCCAACTTGTCTTCTGTCTGAGTTTCCTGCTAAGCACCTCAGATTGCCCTCAGATTTAGGAATTCTACCAGTCAGCCTGGGGTGGAACATGCCCCCTCACTATGGCCAGCCCAGCCTCCTGAAGGGTCCATCTCTGTCCCACAGTGGGGAGTCACTTCAAATAGAGAGTATTCCAGAACCACAGTGTCCCTGAGTGCCCTCCAATGTGCTTGACTTCACATATTGCTTCTCAGTAGAATTCCAGATGCTATGCCCACACTCTGTGGTTTGACACCACTCTTCTCAGACAGTGTTGGCAACTACTCTCTGATTGCTTGTAGCAGTTCAGTTTTCCTTTTGCTGCTGCAAGTTTGCTCTCCCTCCCCATTTGTCAAAAGGATCGAAATCTCAGTACTCCTTAGGACTAAAATCTCTCAAGTTGCAACTGTTTTTTTCTCCTTTAAACTTTTGCTTAATAATGGCCAATTTAAATTTAATTGTTAATATCATCCTTTAAACATAAACCCTACAATGTAATCCTTCTTGGCAGCAAAGATCTATGCCTGTCTTCTAAAGCCTACCTCCCCTCTTTTGTTTTTCTCAGTTCTCTTATAATATGTAATGTGCATTGAAAACTGCAAAATTTAGCAATTTCCCTCTGTGCTAGGCATTAGTGCTAAAAAGGCACTAAAAAGGCACCATGATAGCCCAGTGGGAGAAAAAAATGTATAGCTATGATGCAATTAAGTAACAATGCAAAATACATAATGCAAACTTGAGCAAAATCATTCTGGAGGGAAGGACCATGTGAAACTCATGGAATTGTTGAAACTAAAGATGATCCTTAATAATTGTGTGGGCAGAAGACATGGGAAAGCCTATTCTTGTCGTGGTGGGACTGTGAACATGTTACAGGGAGTGTAGGGAGACCATGATACACCTAGATTTTAGCATGTCATTCATTCATTCAACCATGTTTACTAAAAACTATCTATATATTGACCATGCTGGGAATATGCTGGGAATACAAAGCAAGATATCTTCCATCCCAATCCTCACTGAAGTTTAGTCTAGTGTAGAAAAACACTAAACAAACAACAATTTAATTTGCAATTGTGTTGGGTGCTGTGGAGAAATACGGTGTGATTTAAGGGTATAGAGCAAAGTGGTTTAGCCCGGACTGGGATGAGAGAGAGGGGAAGTTTATTCCAGAAGTGGGTTGGGAGGCATTAGCAAGGGTAGAGCTAAAACACAGGGTGCAAAGCTGAGAGCTATAAATAGGTTAGGAAGGAAGCAAAAACTCCGTATGAGCCTTTATTTTTTATACCCCAAAAAGGGGGTTCTTGAGGAAAGTAAAGACATGGCCACATATACATTGCTTTGCTTCCCTTGTCAACATTTCTCAGCATGAATGTCTCTGTATGATTGATCTTGGTTCATTTAGTATGATCTCCTGGAACCATTTAAAGAATGTCTCAAGAAACATGGTATTAAGAGTTAAAATAGCAAGCTGTTTGTAATTTCTGCAGTCTTCCCATTAATGTGGTTTCATCATCTCTAAGAAATGGTTGTATCTGAGTTAAGTCATTTATATGGGCTGAATTTTCAGCAAGTAGGGGGTAACTTTCTTGAGGATTAATGTGTGGAAGCGTATTTTTCTTTCTAAGATGTTTACATCTCATGGGGTGTGTGTGTATGGATATATGCATGTATTACATACATATGTCTGTAAATTATATATGAGCAGAAAATGCCAACATTACCTTTTCTAAAGCTTTCATACTAAACAAAAGAGAATTGCTGGTATTCACTCATTTGGAAATAAATCTATAGAGAATATATTTTGGTTGTTTTTCTTAATAATTGTTTTCAAAATGTCATTAGAGCTACTGTTTTTCATTCAGGCCCCAGGATAGCATATACCAGCTTTCCTTTGTGGGGATCAGCCAATGTTACCTTCTTTTTGAAGGCCATCACTCAAGGTAAAAGTGGAGCAATGTGGGGCTGTGAGCTGCGGAATGGTTGTCGAAAGCCTTGCATCACTGCTTCACCTCCCTGGAACTTCTGTAAGGGAGGGATTTGATGTTATTGAAATCTTTCTGAAATAAAAAGACAACCTCCCTGGGAAGCACTAGAGTGGCCCTCCCAAAATGTTTCCAAGCCATTCTGAACAATATTGGCATGATAGAAGCCATGTCCCCACTTACCTGTACTGTGGGGCCAGACTCTTGATGCCCTCAAATGAGAACAGAGGAAGCTCCAGCAGCAGCTGTTAAGAGAAGTGACAGGAAGTGGGGAGACTGCACAATGGAAAAGAAGGAGAAATGCTCTAAGGAGACACTGAAGCAAAGATTCAAACAGTGTGACTCAGCCAGATGGTTGGGCAAACCCACTGGCAGATGGGCCAGTAGTACACACAAGAATCAGGGATCGTGTGGGACCTTGGGAGCAGTGGTTTAAAGCCAACTTTTCAACAGTGTAGCTGAGAAAAATGAAGAAGTTCTGGCTTTTGATTACCTGTGGTGGATAGAATAAATATAAGTAGGGAAATATCCTAGTAGGGGTAGTTTCTCTTCTAGTTTCCCTATGAACACATAGGACAGTGCCATGTTGACTGAGTAGATTACCAGCCAACTCTAAGGTAAACTATGTGATGCATTTTTTTTCCATTTAGATCACACATATTTACTGAGCACTTACTTACTGTATATCAAATCTTAGGCTAGGTGCTGGGGAATCAGTGGCAAACAAGACCATCTATGACTTCTGACTTACAGAATTTATGGTTTACTGGTAAAGGCAGATGTGATAATAGGAAATCATAATGCAAGGTCAAAAATGACACAAAGGGGAAACCATAGGTTAAAATGGAAGCACAAAGGAGAGAGATTTGGTGATTAGGAAGGGATCGAGAAAGTGTTTTCAGAAAATGTGGACACTAAGCTGAATCCTGACATCTGAGAGAAGGTCAGCTAGATGAAGAGTGTAAGCGGTAGATGGGGAAAAAAGGGCAAGCTTTGGGGAGTGGGTTCTATCAGAAAGGAGCAAAATGACATTTTAAAAAGTCAGATGGCAAAAGAGTTTTTTTGCATGTGAGAGACCAGCGGGTTTCTCATTTTGCTTGGTGTATAGTGCTTAGTTAATGGTTTGGAGTTATGAGTTGTAATCTAGTCCTTAAAATGGCTTCTCTTTTGCTTGTTGAACTGCGAGCCACCTTGAGTTGGGACATTGAAAGAATTTGTGAGTCTAGAGGAATCCTCTAAGTAGAACACTTTCGTGCTTTCATTCTTTTCTTCCTCCTTCTTGCCTTAGATTTTGGGCTCTAATACCAAAGTTTTGGAAGAAATGGAACAAACCATCCCTATCTGTACACACATACATACACACACAGACACACAGAGTCATTTATTTTTGCTCTTCACAATTTATTCTTTGTTACTTTCTGATAATTTTTCCCTATGAAAGAATAAATTCAGCAAAATGAGATTTTTTTGGTCTCAATTCAAATCATATTTAGATTATCTTATTATTCGTTTTGCAGAAAATTGTGATCCAATTCACAATATTTTAAAATGTAATTTCACCAGGGATTAGGGAGTTGGGGGGCAGGTAAACTCACAACTAATGGATGCAGTGAGCATTGTAGAGGGGAAGGGCATACCTCTAATCCTCACTTGGGTGAGGCAAAGACAAAAAATGTAACCAAAATGTTTGTACCCTCATAATATCCTGTAATAAAATAAAAAAATAAAAAAAAATAAGATAAAATGTAATTTCAAAAAAATGATAAAACATAAAATGGACTGAGAAACCGAAGTGTGGTTTAAAGAAAGCATCCAAATGTACTCATGGGATTCTACAATTAGTCTTATGTATGAATGCACATTTATCTTAAATAACATGACAAAGTTCAGATAGCCATATATTATCAATGATGAATGAATTCTCACATATGCATATATTTTTGATGGAAACACATTGTCCTAGGCTTTTGGTTTATTTTGGCAATGTTTGGCTCTCTTTGTTCATTGGGAAAGTGGCTTTTTCTCCTTCCCTTTGGCAGCAGAGAGCACGTGGTGCTTTGCCAGAGAGGATCTTGGATGGAAATCACCTAAGAACTTCAAACTGAGTGCCAGGGTGGACTGGTGTCCATTGTGGTGGGTTTCCAAGTTCTGAACATTGGGATTTCCATGCAGATGGAGCCCACTCTGGACGTGTGCACACAGCTCTCTTTGTGGTGTTGGAGAAGTTGGTGTCAGTTCATAGAGGAGTGCTGATGTGGAAGACCCAGGAGGGCAGTAGGCTTTACTTTTTAAGAAGTAACCCATTAAAAATGGAATTTGAAAGAGGCCTTTGATCTTTGCTTGGAGCCCTAGAGAACCAAAACCAAAAATGCAATTGGAATTCCATAGTCTGAAGGTTTGTGACGAAACTCATAATTCAAAGCTGCACTTTGCTTTCCCTTTTAGTGGGTTCAGCACTTTTAAGATGGAAAATCAGTTTCCTTTATGTCATGACAGGGTTTACATTAAGCTAGTCGAGTCACCAAAACTACAACATTAAATCAGTTACATAAAAACAAAAACTAATTCTTTGGCATTAGCTCTCTTTATAATTGATGAAAAGAGGAAAGAATAAAAGCTGGAATAGCTCTCAAATTTACACCTAAGCTGAAGAATGTTAAACTGTCTTTTTCCTTCACTGTTTTTCTATTTTAATTTGGAAATTAAGGTTGACTGTATAATATTTCCACATACATAAACTCCAGAAACTGCTCATAAAAGAAAAAGAGTTTTTCATCATTCAGGAAGGTATTTCCTTGATGGCTTTGTGTTCATCAATAAACTATGCCTTGCTTCAAAACGTCAGGCACGTAGGGATGCTTCTAGCATCTCAGCAGGCTCTTAGAAGGGATTCCATAGCAGCTGATACGAGAGTAGGGGGCTGGAATAAGCTGCCTGGCCACAAAATGATTGCCTGAACTAACCTCTCTTTCTCTCATTTGGATTAATCACAAAATGGAAGTAAAACAACGCACTCTTCATAGTGGTATTTTTATTTTTATTTATTTATTTTTTTAGGGACTAAATGAGAAGATGTTTGCCAAAGATTTTCAATCCAGCCTAGCATGTAACAAGTGATCAATAAATGTGTATTGCTGCTATTATTTATATTTATTTCTGTTGATATTATACAGGAACTTTTCCCAGCAAAGTTGGTAACTTTCTACTTTTAGAATAATTGGAAAAGTATAACGTCTCAACTAGTCCTAAAACAATGGATATCTTCCTGTAGAGACAATAGATCTCCGGAAAAGAAGGGATAAATGCTATGTCAAAAAGCATAAGTTGAATACATGCATGAAAAAAAATTGCCTAACAAGATATGGAAAGGGAACAAAAGGATATTTACTTAAATATATAAAGATCGACATGAATGGAGCTGATTTGTCCTCTTTACAACAGAATGTTGTGTTCTTATTTATACAGAAAGTTACGTCACCTAGGATTTAGACCAGTGGCCTCATATTAAAAAATATAACCAACACAAATGTTAAGCCACGTAGCCATGGTAATAAGATGGTATTTGTAATTCAACCAAAACCATGTTATTAATGAGCACATTTCTTCCAAAAGGACCACAGCACTTCTGTCTTCATCCATCATCCCAAGGAAGGCTCATGTCCTGCAGAGACAACACTAAAACAAGGCTATGTCTCTTTTTGAGAATATTCTGAGTTTCATTCTCTGATTTAAAGAATCACAATTGCTTCTTGGTGGAGGAAACTGTGTATCTTAAAGCCACCAGTGAACAGGGTTTGCATTTGTGTTCATTAAAAAAAAAAAACAAAACTGCATGAACCTTTCTCTGTGCATTAAGCCTTCTGACCTTTATTGAAATAACAAAACAGTTATTCAAAGTACACGAGGATGAATTAAAGGTAACTTTCTATTTGCTAACATCCAACGGGGAAATAGCTTGCCTGACTGTCTCAGAGGGCTACTCTGAGAGAATATACTCAGCCTTCTCAGGAAGGTGTTGAATTATGATTTTTCAAAAAAATTTAAAAGTCTGGATATAAAAAAATTTATACGTTAACAATGGAAAACTGTATTAGCAGACTTGAGGCTGCCTTGAAGGAACAGCATCAAAGATTTTATCAGGAAAACAATTTAGATTCTTGAGTTCTAGGTCTGAGTGCCTCTAAGTAGCAGTATGGGCTTAGGCAAGCCAGTTAAGAGAATCAGTGTGTTTTGTTGGTGGTGGTAGCAGTGGTGGCTTGTTTTGTTTTTCTTCCATAATTGTGCACAAAATATATAAGGTGCTGGGGGAAAGGAGCTTGAGAAATACTACAAAGTCCTTAAAATAGCGTTCCTGTTTACTTTTTCTGTTCCCATCACGATTACCTAGGTCAGGTGTTAACAACCATAATAGTTTCTGAACTGACCTTCCTGCGGCAGCCAACCTCCTCATCAATCTATCTGATGTATTTATTCCAGATTTATCTTTATCATTTGCCTCTTTATAAGCCATGGATGACTCACCATTGCTACCAATTTATGTACAAAATTCTGTCCAATATTCAAGGGGCATAAAATATAGTGCCACCTCAGTTTCTAGGACCTTTTCTTTTTCTTCCACATATAGCTGATTTTCTAGAAACCGTTCATTTTCTGCCACTATTTCAATACTTCTCACATGTTTTTCTTTTGCCTTTATACCTTGATGTCATGGGTCCTTCTTCCCTGGGGCTCCCATTTTGCTGCTCTACACAAAATGCGGGCCACATACACGCGGAAAACACACACATACACACACACACCCCCCTCAACATTTCAGATGAGTCAAACTTGGGAAGGCATCCAGGTTGAGAATTCACAGATTTTATTGTTTGACAGGCATTAATTTTTCTTCTCACTGCTAAGAGTTGTTCTAGAATCTGTTCAAATTTTTGGAGGTAACTCCATTCCTTCTGACTTAATCTTCTCTCAGGAATCTGCTGAATCCATGATTTTGACATGAGACATTTAGCCTTAAACCTTTTTATTTTCCATCCTTAGAGTCACAATCAATAAATTACATAATGAATGAACATTATATGCATAAATCTGTTCAATGTAATAAACCTGGGGAAGAAAAGCCTCTTGAAGTTTAGGGCTGAGAGGGAGATAAAAATCTTGGCTATACTACTTGTGAGGAAAGGCTGAAGTTATCCACCTAAGTACCCATTCATTCATTGTTTTAGCAAGGTATCATAAAGTGGAGGTGAAGCCCTGGACCTTAGCTTCTTGTTTCTTAAAGAAAAGATATAAACTATGTTCTCAAAGTTTGTTCTAACAGGAGTATTCTTCCATTCTAGAAATCTGAAGGTCAAGTATCAGTTGCCATCTATAAGAAACATGATTCATTTTTAAAACTATATATTGGAATATCATATACTTCCTACTCTTACTTTATTGTTATTATCATTTAAGTTTTTCTAAGAATATAAGGAAAATTAAATATGGCTTGGTGGAAATGATAAATTTATATCAATAAATCTAACTTC
This sequence comes from Eulemur rufifrons, assembly GCF_041146395.1. Lineage (NCBI taxonomy): Eukaryota > Metazoa > Chordata > Mammalia > Primates > Lemuridae > Eulemur > Eulemur rufifrons. Next base: position 27,310,972 of record NC_090987.1, on the reverse strand, counting down.
TAGTGATACATCTGCCACTTTGTTTACAAGCTTAGAAAAGACTTTTATTTTATCTGTATATAACTGTCCATTTGTAAAGCGGGTGATAATTATCTTACAAGATTATTATAAAGCTAAATTGAGATATCTGATTAAATATAGATAATATACTATCATACTATTATTGGTTAAATCATTCTTAGATATCCTCCCCTTTACTAAATATCATAAGTTTTAATAACTTATAAGCATCTCTTTACCGATTGTAAGATGTGTTATCCTATAGACCTATGAAAAAACAAAATTAACAAATTTTTGTTCCTACGTGATACAAAATAAATCAATCATTGACATATTTCTCTCTCTCTCTTTTTTTTTTACTTGCTTGTATACATGATACCTTTCTACTTTTTACTAATGGAAAAAATGTAGGAAATTTTCCCTCAACTGTTCATACTTAGACAATGCCAGACTATGCAAATTTAGTCTCTTAGAGAATTTATGGAGATGTCAGAATTACTAGTGTATATCATGTCTCTGTTGCACAGAGCAGACTCAAGAGTGGCCTGGGATGTGTCATTCTAACCATAATAGTACACACCAGCCAAATAATCTTCAGAGATCATGACACTCCTAATGAGAATAAAGTATCAGGACTAAAATAATAAAATCCAATTTACTTTTGTATTAAGGCTTTTTGTGTCAAATTAAAGAATCTCCACTCAATCTAAGTTCAAAAGAAAGGGACATTTCATAAAGGGAGTCACATGGAATTTAAGGAGAGGAATCTGACTTAGCATTAAGAGCAACTAGACAGAGAGACACAAATTCCAAATTTATCCCTTCTCAATTTTTCCTCTATACATCATTCTTTTCTGCAGACTGACCACTTATATTTCTCCTATCTAAAGATCAGAAACAAATCCACCAACAACTTCCAAAATATAAAGTAGAACTTCTACCTCTGTCTACTGATTTCCTGGAACTTTCTTAAGCCAAAAGTTCCAATGTTTTTGAGAGGAAATAAGATGTATTGGTCCAGCATGCACAACAGGTCATCCAACAATCAGTTTACTGTTTCCAGAAAGCTGAGTTAGGTAAGCAGCTGGCAGCTTCTGGTGAAGCTACATGGATGGATGGAGAAAAGAAATAATTTTTAGAAGAAAAGAGCATAGAAGTTACAGCAAAGTCTCTATGAGAAGCCTTCCTGATTTCCTTGTCCAAAGTTTTCTCTTTTGATACCTCTCAGTTTTTAATTTTGCAGCCCAGACGTTGGTATTTAATTCACACTGCCTCATATTGTTTTTTATTACACAAATACTTGCCTTGTTTCAAACCAAGCCTCAAATGTTTTGGTGTAGAACCATGTTCTATATCTGTTGCATGATCCAGAAGGCCTAGCATTGTGCTAGCAAGGTGTTGTGTGTGTAGTAGCCACTTTATTAATAATTCTTTAAGTTGACTGTTTTGCATGGGTAATTATAAATATGTGTTTGTTTCAATAAAAAAAATTGGTTTGACTGAGTTTGTTTTGCTGCATCTAGTTTTTGAACTTTCAGATAGGTCAGTTTCGTTAGATCAATAGAACCAATCATTCATGTTGAAGCAAGTTCCAACTCTTTTCCAATTATATTTATCTTTTCAGGGAATCATCCATATGTGTGTGAAAGGTAGGATGCCAGGGGTTTGAGATGGCTGCAGGGAAGAGATTAACAGCAGGAAGGAATTGACTGGTATGGTTAGTCAGATAATATGATACCCCTGAACCTCAAAAGAGAAGAATACTGGTCAAGGTGGGGTACTATGCATCATAAAATATCACAACCAGATTTTTAAAATTCTTATTCGCAACCCAGATAGGTTTGGAAAAGTTCTGACCAAAATATTCATTTAATCCAGAATTACTCAGACCAAAATTTTCTAAATAAAATATTGGGTTACAAATGTAAGATAGTACCTCAATCTATACATATATTGATTAATATTGTGACTAAAATATATGCACTTACATACATGGGTGGATTAATAAAATGTGGTATATGTATACCACGGAGCATTACTTAGCTGTACAAAAAAAGATGATGAACTAATACCTTTTGTAACAACCTGGATGGAACTGGAGACCATCCTCCTAAGTGAAGTTATCACAAGAACGGAAAAACAAACACCACATGTACTCACTATTTACTTGGAGCTAAATGATCAACATTTATGTATACATATGGCAATAAAATTCAACGGAAATCAAGTAGGTGGCAGAGGGGAAGAGGGGATGGGTAAATTCGCACCTAAGATGTATAATACACACTGTCTGGGTGATGGACAAACTTATAACTTTGCCTCAAACTGTACAGAAGTAATTTATGTAACCAAAACGTTTATACCCCCATAATATTCTGAACTAGAAAACAAATCAACAAAAAATAAAGTCTTCTGATTATCAAAAAAAAAAGAGAGAGAGAGAAGAAAGAGGTGCTTCTGATTTATTTACCTATTTCTAACATGCTAATTTTAAAATTTAATTTTCCCTCTGTTCCCCAGGAATACATTTTAATATGGCTTCTATAGAGATGGTAATAAACGTATGCTTCTAAAGGATCAGACTCTGTATGGGGAACTATTAAAATAATATATTTATCATAACAAGTTGGAAAGGACTTGTGTTTTTCACCAAGTTTTAGAAATGTTTCTCCTACCCACTATAGTCTTTACTTTCTAAAATAAATCATGGCTAATTTCCTCTTATGTGATGGTTTTTGTTGGAAAACATATGAGTGGGAGTTGGGAACTCAGGTCTAAACTACTTAAATCAGAGGGAGCATTAGCGCAAATATTCTTAAGTAAGCATTCATTGTCTAATCAAACGAAACTGGCTTACTCAATGTTCAGTAGCATGTCTTTTCAAATCCTGGCTCAGGCTCTTGACTAATATGGGCTGCTCACTCTGATCCCATTGGGGCTGCAGAAATCTCCTATTTCCTTTCATTTTCAGGTATTCAGCTGCATTTCTAAGCCTTGACTACATTGCTAAATGAATCATTGATTTGGAAAATCTGAAGTGACCTTCAGCTTGTTCTCAAGCTCTTCCTCAACAGAAAAGAGAGTCAAAATCAGCAAAATATTGGAAAGAGCTAGTTTTTCTAAAGGTATTTGTGGCAGGTAGAAGGTCAGAGGTCACTCTGTTATGTGTGCAAGTGCGTGGGGGAGGGATTATATTCTATATTCAGAATTGAGATTTTTTTGTGTGCTTTGAGAATGGCTCCAAAGGCAAAGCATTTTTCTTATAATTCAGAGGCAAACACTGCCCTTGGCTTCTCAGCTGCCCTGTTAAACTATTTGCTATTCAGACAGCCTGAAATTCTTCATTAAAGTGGCTTGGACCAGTTCTGTGCACTTTTCTAACCAGCACGGTGGTAGTCTTTGTGAACAGCCAATATTATGAAAAGTTATATGCTTAGAAATTCTACTTCCATTACTTTTCTTTAATTTCATCCTTCATTTTATGTTATGATTTGGGGATATATTTTGTTAACTATTCTAGACATACACCTGAACCTGTGGAATAACACAGCATTTATTCAACACTGACTTGCTCCTTTTCATTATGGGTGATCTAGTTAGACATATCAATATTCAATGAAATACACAGATTGCCCTGATGGAATGACTCAGTGAAGTTCATGTAAGGTCAATGAAAAGACCAGCCATCATATCCACTGAGCTACTAATTGACCTCATACCAAAAATGTTTCTTATCAGTATAGTTCAGTTAGCCTCACTCCCTTTTATCCTGAATCCCTTCCTCCTTAGGTGCTGAATATTTCCAAAGTGTTCTCTAGCTGAAGCATGTATAAGAAAAGGAATTGACAAAAAGCATCAACCCTTAGGTGTAAATGATTGGCAAGTCTCAATCCTTTTAAAACTGAAAGAATTTTCAATTTGCTGTGCTGTGCTTAAAGGTTTCTATTGTATTACTGAAGACATAATGATATAATTCAAGTTTCCTTTGAGCTGACCTAAAATAAGAGATGGTACCTAAATACCCTCTTAGGTCTTTTCTCACTCTAACAATCATGGATTCATTATGAATCTCCTAAGGAGTATAGCTCATTTATTATTAACTCTGTTTTAAAACTAAGGAAGCAGAGGGTAGGAGGGGTCTGGTAGCAGAGCAGAGTACAGCCTTCCATCTTGTGGGATCCACAGACTGGATCCAGAAGTCTCAAAGATATTCTTATCTGTCTTGCACCATTATCTTCATAAACTTCCCAAACCAAACCATTTGACAAACTTTGCTCCTGCCTCTGATCTCTCTTAGATACTGCCTACCCATCTCCTCTGGATGAGTCATTTTTGCTCTCCCTCGTCCCTTTCTTGATGTTGAGGTGGGCAAACGTGATAGCTGTAAAAGGCAAGCAATCAATATCTGGGGTTAGACAGAGCTCTGCAAGCCAATCTTCAAGCCTGAGCAAAGCTCCTCGTGTCCTTAACTGTAACCTTGGCACATGAAAAGCGACTTCCATTCCATTTTAGCAACGTTTCGGTCAAAGATCAATTGCCATTGTAATTATATCATATATCACAGGGCTGGGAATCAGTGAGAGGGCAGGCCCTCTAAACTAATACATATCATTAGCATTTAAAGAACACGAAAAACAAATTGAACATTAGTCCTCATGTAACTCTTTTTTCTAGAGCAAATAATTTTCCAAATTAAAATGAATAAATTAATGAAATTGCCACATGTCTGAGAATAAACCAGGTTGGTAATGTTGTCAAGCCCTTAGCAAAGTTTAGCTCATTGTACTTCTCTGACTGATCATTATAACATCTAATCAAGGGGAGCTTAAATACTTCAGTGAGCTCTCAAAATAAATTTGATCTGAGCAGCTCAGGTCTCACGGATTCATAGGGTTACTGACTAGGTGAAGCATGTTTTTGTTTTAATCCCTGTCTCAGCTCAAAGAGGATTAATGTCCATAATTCTCCTATCCCCATTTAATTGAGAAATGAAGTTTGAAGAGGCACCTCCTGGAACACTCCACTTTGAAGTATGACCCATCCACTATCTATACAATAAATCTTCCTCTGCTCACACACACTTACACACTTCCTTCCTATTCCAAAGAAGCAGAGAAAGAATGTATTGTGTGAGTGTGTGTATGCCTCTATTTTAAAACACACAGCATTGTTCTTTTCTCTTTTCCATATTAGAATTATCCTAATAAAGACATTCTCTGGGAAGCTCAAACTGTATCTCCAACCTCCTCTGACACTCTAGCAGCCCCATTGGAACAAATAGGCCTTTAAAAGCAATACAATTCTTGCATTCATGTTATATGATTGTGATTTTTGCTTTTACTTTTTTACACATCAGTAAAGGAAAAATGTCTAGAGGAAAGAAAGAGGCAAGATACTATACCCTAGAACTAATTTCTTAGCAGCTGGGCAGTCACCAGTAGAAAAGGTCATAATTCTGAATAGACATCCCCCCTCATGTCCTAGACCAACCCTCACCCATGGTGAGTGGCCCTACATAAAGGTCTGAATGCAAGGAAGGAGGAGTTATTCGAGCCATCTTGGAGGCTGGTTACCATAACTACCTAATAGCTACTGAAACCTTTATCAAACTACTCTCTCTAACATTTTAACCTTCAAGGACCAGTTTTGTGTGACATTGTTGTGAGCAGAATTTCCGTGAATGAAGATAGACTCAGAAATAACAATTCATTGAAAAGTTGAATATCTGTGATCAATTGACAAATGCTTTTATGTAATACCTCACTTGAGCTTCAAAATAACCTTTTAAGATAGGCCAACGAGTAGACACCATTCCAGTGATTTCAAAGATAAGGAAACTGAAGATCAGAGACTTAATTATTAACCTAAGATTTTGACTCAATATCCTATTAGCTTTCTCATAGCATTTATTCCGCCAGGCTAGGCTGCCTTGTATGTTTGTTCAATGACTACATGCTCATGTGCGAGCTAGAGGGTTTGCAGCAAATCACAAGTATGTGATTTTTGTCTTAGAAGCATTTTTTCTACATTCTAAAAATCACTACAATTAAGAAACTGATATCTGCTTCTTTTTTCCTCCCATTATTTGACCCCCCTCTACACACACACATTTAGAGACATACACGCACACTTAGGCACCTACATACTCCTATTCCTGGTCTCTTTTATCAATGGTTAACTTACAGAATTTCTTTCAAAATGTACTAGTGGTCATTGTGCCATAGAGAAATTTCTATTCCAAGCAAGTTTACACACACACACACACACACACACACACACGCAAACAAACTTTGTAGCTTTCCTCCCTTTATTCTAAAATAAATTATGAAAGGTTGTATGTTCAGGCTTCAGGCAGAATTTTGTTCTGTTTGGAGAGAGGGACTTTTTCAACTAGTTCTATTTAAATTCGTAGTCATTTGTATGAGGAGAAAATGAATACTAATGGAAAAGCCCAGAGTGGATTTGGAAAAATCATTATAACTCTTCTGCCACAGGTTTGAGCCTTTGACAAAACACCTATTCAAGGATGGGAAATCCACTATTTCTCTTCTGCATTTCTTTTTCTGAATAGAGCTGTATTGAATAACCAGGCCTGATAAAGGATTCAGAGCAATTGCTTTACTAAGTAATAGTGAGCCCATGTTCCAACCCATGGTTTTCTGTGTGTATGTGTGTGTGTGTGTGTGTGTGTGTGTGTATATATATATATATATATATCTGACTAGGTTGATTTCCATTGGCAGACTTATAGTGGAGAGGGTGGGAGAACAGAATAGATGGGTAGAACAAAAACAAAAACAAAAAATCAGAAGAAAGATCCTCCTTAAATTTCACTCTCTCTACAACATCTTCCTAGATGTTAAGACATGCTACTCCTAGATTCTGCACATACAGAGATTTATTTGCACCCCCAAAGCTTTGTCCAGGTGTTTTGCTCATGCTTTCCAAATAGGTTGGCCTTCTTTATGCATATTCAAACTCTATTGACCCTCCTTGAAGCCTCTTCAACTAGTAATAATCGTTTACATCCTTGCTAGTCCTTAAAATTTCCAAAGTCCTTTTCTGTAAGCTAACTCAGTGATGCCCACACAACCTTAGATGTTTAGCCCAACAAGTATGTGACTACTTTCATGGATGAGGAAAAGGAGATTTAGAGTGGTTCATTTAGCATCCAAGGTTACAGAGCTAAAAAAGATGTGACACTGAAGTTGATACCTCCTTCAATGAAACCTACTGCTTTACCTGCATCTACAGCCTGCATGAAATTTCATTTTCTGAGTGCTTGGAACTCTTAGAGTCTTTCATATCTACTGTGATCTTTATATACTAACTTCCTGGTTGCTTCCTGTGTGCAGATAACTCACTGATGACCTAGAAATAGAGCAATCCTCAACATTTTGCATGTAGCCTTCCTGGTACATGTTCTTCCCCTGTGCCCACTCCGAGATGGTACAATAGGCACAGCAAGAAGAGAATTGGAACTAACAGGGAAGAGTGAGTTAGATGTTGTGGGCACTCTTGTCTTTTCTGCTCCCAGAAATCCTTGAAGCAGGTAACAAAGTAGATTGAAATCTGAAGTTATGTACTCCATTCATTCATTCACTTATTCAGTAAACATAGTCCATACCCACTAGGCAATAGTCTCTGGATTAGGCCCTGAAAATACAGGTTAAACATGACATAATTTTTACATCCATGAGCTTATAATTAAGTGGGGAAACTTCCATTCTTTCCTTGAAATGGAAACAAACATAACCACCGATGCACATGAGGAAAAGAAAGTGTTCACTTCTTTACCTACGTTACATCAGTAGTAAGCACCTACTCTCTGGCTAAGCCAAATATTGTATAAATCCCTCCTAAAAACACCTTGAAATTGAGTACCCAATTTTAATGGCTGAATTATATTTACCTTAAACTGAGCATTATCTGTCAGAATTCACATATGCAGTTTGGGGAATCTAAATGTTGCACTTTTTTTTTTTTCTTTTCTCTTTTAAACTGTAACCTGAATAGAAAAGACAATATGAGAGTGAACAAAGACTCCAGACAGTTTGTCTTGAGTAAGGAAGAGAAAAAAACCATGCATTTCACTTATATCTAGTGTTCCACAGATGATATGCAATAATTTTGAATGGCTCAGCTCTTTGATTAATTCCTTTGATAAATCCAGGAGATCAGGACTTAGAAATATACAACACTCCTATGGATAATCATCCACAGCACAGTTGCAAATGTGTTCTCTGTGAGCGTATTCAGTAGCTACTCAATACTCTTTAACTAACATATTTCTTTTTGAAATGCCAGACCTTGTGGTTGAAAACTCCTGTTCCCATTCTCAAGGCTGCATATCTTCACACCTTGCTGGACTTGAACTCTGTATTGTCTCTGGTTGATTTTTTTATTAGAGTGAAGAGTCATTGAACAATCACTATATATAAAACATTTGGGGGAATTTAGTGGTGAGCCTCCAAAAGGGGAAGTGACATGAAAACAACAGCAATCACACCAAGCTCAATAGACAGAGTCTTCAAAGGAAGTAAGATGAATGAGGATAGGGAACTGGAGGTGAGAGGATAATTCCCACCTGTTGGAAGCTTCATCTCAGAGGAGGCTGCACTTGAACTGAACTCCAAAGGATGAGTAGAGTTTTGCACTATAGAAATTGGATGGACACAACAGGCTAACAGAACAGCCTGAGGCAGTAAGAATCTGGGCTGTGGCTTCCTACAATCATGTATTATTTGGAAGAATATTAATATTTATTCTCTGTTTCCTTTTTTTTGTATATTCATCAGATCTTTTGTTTAGTCTTAATTGCATTTTGTCATACAAGAGCTTTATGTACAATTTGGGAGTCATTTAAATACTAGTTGATATCTTTTACAAAATTATATTGTATACTCAAAATCCAGAGTTAAAATTGAGATCCATTTCTTTTCCATGGTGTAATACTATGTTATTTTATTGGCAAATTCTTATATTCCCTGAAAAGCTCATCATCTTAAGGTGACATTTCAAAACTGCCTTTATAAAATTAGGATGATTCCAGAAAGCTTGAAAACAGAAAGCAGTTATTCTCATGATATATGATCTTCCTGGACCTCTACCTCATAAACTCCTAACTTCCTTTCAAGTCATATAGAGAGACCGATTTTTCCTTCTTTGTACACAACATTCATTTTTTCCCTATCTCTGGGCTATTATTTATTATTTAACTTGGTTGCTGTATTATTTAAAGAAAAAAAGCAGTTTGCAATATTGCCTGTATGGGAGATGCTATATAGGGTAAAGCGATATTGATTGCATTGTAGCTATTAACTACTGTTCTGAAAACAAGGAAGGAGAGTGAGACAGTGAATCAGGGCTAGAATTACATTCACCCTCCTACAAGCTAGAAAGAAAAAAAAGTTAGCAAACCACATTGCAAATAATTCACGAACTTTAGAATTTCTTCTTCAAGGTCCACAGAGCCAGCTTGAAAGGTTAAGATAATTGGTGAACTCACAGGAATGGAATTAGCCCTCAAGGAACAAAGAATTTGCCATACTGTTTGAAGCTATCAAAAGAATGACCAAGCTTTTGTCATGAAGCTCCAGTCCACATTTTCAACATTAACTACTAAGTCCTTCATACAAACACAGTGTCTTATTAGACTTCTTGTCTTAGAATTGTCCATAAATCATTTTATGGTTTTTGCTAATGATAGTATTTCTCATGAAAAATTCAATTTTTTTAAAAGTATGAACTTATGTATGTTTCTTGGTCTTCCTCCATTAATATATCTGGATCTCTCTGTTATGGTAGCAAGTGTAGAAATTGGTGGAATACTCTTACCAATGAGGGATATTCTATAGATTGAGTCTTACAATCGAATATTCCTAAACAAATCTGTAAGAAACCTGGGAAGCCTAAAGAACCCAAGGAATAAAATGCAGTCAATAAATCTAGAAATGGAAGAACACTTTTGAAAAAATCAATCTGACAGAGAAAAGAAGCAGATGTTAAAAGCTCAGTATGCAGTCAAGGGACAGGGACAGTGAAATCTAGAGTATGGAACGGAGGTCAAGAGATTAAGTGGAAGGTTATTTTGGGGGAAAAAATCAAGAAGGGGTGTAATTTATCACTGACACTTAATTGGCCTACATGGTGAGATGCATGGAAGTACCAGTATTTAAAAGACTATAGACAGGGAAGACAGAATTACTCAATCAGATTTCCCACTGAACTCATCCCTCTGTTAAGTGTAGCAATAGAAAATATATGCTCCCTTAAAAGAAGTTAGAAGACCAATGTGGCACATAAATCAATTAGAAAATACTGTTTCACAGCACAGAGTATTGGTTTCTATAGTCCTCCTGAAGCACCTTGCTCACAGTGATGATCAGTAAATGCTTGTTAAATGAACATAAGAGCTGTTTGTGTTTTCTAAGTTCTATGTACTATAAAATTGGAGAGGAGGAGGAATTTAATGAGAGAAAGATAGCAAGGAAGATCTGAAAGGAGGTGGTACCTGAACTATGCATTTGACAGTAAAAGATAGGGACAATAAGAAGGAAGAGAAGAACCTATTGGAGGAAAATGAAAAGGGATGAATAAATTAATGTCTCTCTTAATTTAATTGCTATTCAGGTATTAAACTAAAATTCCAGTGTCAAAAATCCAATTGTCTAACCTCATTCATTATTATTTTATCCAAAAAATGTGCCTATTTCTCTCTCTTCAAGTAATACCCTACTTACATGTTTCTGGTGTTCATTAGTGAGCACCACATAAGTGTCCTTTCCTACTTCCCCATGTACAGATGGATGAGGACAAAGGGTTATCCTCTTGAAGCCAGGCAGGTCAGAGCTCAAGAATGACCTTGAACACACTATTCATTGAACTTTAGTCTCTGCACCCTGTGAGAGGAGAAGGTTGTAATCCTCTATGATTTCTAAATCTAAAGCAGAACCTAACCCCAGAGTATTGTTTTTATTTAAATTATATCAATCTGAAGATATGTACACATTATGGTCACAATGAATATATTGATTTCTGTACAAATTACATTTCTTGCTAATACGCACTGATAAAATTGTAACAATAAACTCAATGACAACAAAGTAGCTAATTAACTTGATGCTCATTTAATTTTGCTTTTGATAATGCATTATGGTTTTATTTAGATTAATACAATGTAAATTATAACCAACTAGTTTTAAGTGTTCTCTCATTTGAAGCATCTGCTCAGTGAAGGAGAACCACTGAAATGTGAACTTCTCATGCTGCTACTGGTTGTAGGAAGAGGCAGACTGGCAACCTTGTCATTGTCTGTGTTCTGATCATTGCACAGATGATCAATTTGTGAAAAAGCAAATGGGTTTTTATTTGGATTTGCCTATACAGAGACACACCAATGGTGTAGGCCATCAATTAAGGAGAAAAAAATAAATAAATATGCAAACCATACTGCATTTATTTATTTATAAGTTCATTCATTCATTCATCCCTCCTTTCATTCATATACTACCCTTTGTAATACCAAAAAGAAAAAAAATCATAGTTTTCATTATAGGTTTCACATCCTAGGCAAACACCTATGTGAGAAGATGAGGGCACCAAACTTTCTCAAGTATTAAGTAGCAAGCACTACCCTAAGTGTTTTCCATATAGTACATTAAAATGTGCTAAGAAAATATAGGGAAACCAGGGGACTGGATATGACTTTTGCGATAAAGTTTAATAGTGAAGAATTGGGTGTAGATTGTTAGAACAAAAGTAAATGCAAAATGCTTGAATGTTATTTCTATTCTTTTTGGGGGTGACATAGAAAGTCCTATCCAACTTTACAATAAAGCACATTGGGACCCTCACACATATAATCCCAGCTACTTGAGAGGCTGAGACAGAAGGATCGCTAGAGCCCAGGAGTTTGAGGCTGCAGTGAGCTAAGGTCATGCCACTACACCCCAGTCTGAATGACAGAGTGAGACCCCACTGCCAAAAACAAAAGCACATTTGTCACTGTGATGGGATAAGAGAAGAAAAGATAAGCTGAATCAAACAGTTTAAAGGACTGGAAATCCATCTTAAAATGTACACTTTTAGCATAAGAAAAAGAAAAGCCAATTAACACCAAAGTGCCGCAATACACAATTCAAAGATATAGAATCAATATAAGTGCCCATCAAATGATTAGTGGATAAAGAAAATATGGTGTGTGTGTGCGTGCGTGTGTGTGTACACACACACACACGCACGCACACACACACGTACTCACTGGAACACTACTCAGCCGTAAAAAAGAATGAAGTAATGTCTGGTGTTGCAACTTGGGTGGAACTGAAAGCCATTATCCTAAGTGAGGTATCTCAGGAACAGGAAAACAAATACCACGTGTACTCATTTATAAGTGGGAGCTAAATGGTGGATATACATGGTCATACAGAGTGGTATAATTGACTTGGAGAATGCAGGGGCAGGGAGGATGAGGAGAAGGATCAAAAATTACCTATAAGTTACAATGTATACTCTTTGAGTGATGGATACACTACAAGTCCTGACTTCACCACTATACAACTCATCCATGTAACAAATAGCCACGTGTACCATCTAAATCTCTTAAAATAAATAAAACATAAACAAAAAATCCAAAGTAGCAAGAGGAAAAAAGTAAGTAAAATCAAAGTTCTACATTTTAGAAGGAAAATATGTTGTTAGTGATGATGAAAAACATGGAGAAGACAGAGATTAGATGTAGGGAGTGGTTGACATACCCCAAACCAGGAGGGTCTGTGAGCCAAGATGGTCAGAATGGAATCTTAGAAGATAGGGTGAAATTAGAGATATTTCAGGAAAAAAACAACTGTGTTCCATAACCATCTCTATTAGAACCTGCTATTGTTCTCTGACCCTGCACTCTCCACTGAGCTAAGATGTTTTCAATTATCTTCATTTCTTAAGTATTCAGGTGGGCCTTGCAAGGGGATTAGCTTTTAATATTTCAGGAGAATTAATTTTTTTTAAAAATGCTGAAATAGTGCAGAAAACGGTTTTGGTTTCCAGGTTTATTTGCATTTGATGTGTTTTCTCTAACTATCTTGAAGTCTTAGTTCTTAATTCTTTGTCATAAATATAAACACTATATTTACTCTCTATTGGAATTTTCAATAGTTTCCTTAAAAGCAGGCTAGCAAAGTGTGATTTGTCCACAAACCCTCATTAAAGCCGGGTGAAAGAGGGGTTTATTTCCTGGGACGCATTATCATGAGTATTTATTTTCAGATAATTATTTATGCTATACAGCATCCAAAAAAGACCTTCAAACCCTGATACCCAAGGAAATCTCCATGGGAATATGCCAAAGAGTGTTGATTGGCCCATTATTTCATGTAATAGACATTCACTAACTGACCTTAAGACTCATAATAAAGCTGCAGTAATCAAGATGATATAGTATTTGGTGAAAGAATAGACAAATAGATCAATGGCACAGAACAGAGAGCTCAGAAATGGATTCATACAACTATAGGCAACTGATCTTTGACAAAGGAGCAAAGGCAATTCAATGAGCCAAGTCTAGTCTTTTCAACAAATGTTGCTGGAACAACTGGATTTTCATATGCAATCAAGAGTATATGAACACAGATCTTCTATCTTTCAGAAGCATTAATTCAAATTGGATCACAGACCAGTATGTAAGTCACAAAACTAAAAATTTTCTAGACGATAACACAGAAGGAAATCTAGGTGACCTAGGGTTTGGTGATGATGTTTTAAATATATTAATAACACCAAAAGCATAATCCATGAAAGAAAATATTGATAAGTTAGACTTTATTAAAATTAAAATCTTCTGCTCTATGAAAGATATTACTAAGAGAATGGAAAGACAAGTCACAGAATAGGAGAGAATATTTTCCAAACAAATATTTGGTGAAAGAATTGTATCCAAAATATACAAAGAATTCTTTAAAAAATATATATTATTTATTTTATAATTTACAAAAATTATATATTTATAGTGTAGAGCATGATGTTTTGAAATATGTACACATTTTTTGTGGAATGGCTAAATTAAGTTAATTAACATTTGCATTACCTTATGTATTTATTTGTGGGGAGAACACTTAAAATCTACTCTGATAGCAATTCTCAAGTATACAACACACTATTATTAACTATAGGCACCATGTTATTCAAAGAACTCTTTAAACTATTAAAAAGCCAAGCAAACCAATTGATAGTGGGCAAAAGATAGGAACAGACAGTTTAACAATGAACATATATAAGATGGCAGATGAGCCTAGGAAAAGATGCTCAGTATTACATGTCATTAGGGAATTGAAAATTAAAACAATGAGATACAACTATGCACCTATTAGAATGTCTAATATCCAGAATACTGACAATACCAAATGCTAGAGAAGATTAAAAGCAATAGGAACTCTCATTCATTGTAGGTGGGAGTGCTAACAGTACAGCCACAGTGGAAGACAGTTTGACAATTTCTTAGGAAGCTAAACATAGTTGTAGCACATAATCCTGCAATTGTTCTTCCAGGTATTTACTCAACTGATTTGAAAATTTATATCCATATAAAAACGTGCACTCTGTACACAATCACCTGAAGGTGAGGTTAATTCTTGTTAATGTATATTTTTTCACACATTTTTCCTAAGTTCATCATTGAGGACTTTATAACTCAGAGCCCATTAGCTTCCAGACACTCTTCCCACCGGGCATCTACCTCTATCTACCCACATCTACCAGTAATGTGGGTTCACACCACATGTTCAGTCCCACCCAAACTGACCAGCATGATTATGTGTTCTTCTGTGTAATGTTCCCTCATACAAAACTAATCAAATTCTCCCACGTTTTCTACATTTCTTTAGCTAATTATTAGCAGATACTGGATTTGGTGCTAGCCTATTACTGGAAAATGCAAGAGACATCTCAGGATTGTCCTGTCCCATCTTTTGAAATGACAAATTTGTCCTGGAGAAAGTTATGCTGCTCTTGCTATGTTAACCGAATAAATTATTTTGATTGTAGAAAGTCTGCACTGGAAATGAGGCAGACCTACAAAGGCTGATGAAAATATTTTTCTGAGTAGGGTTAGATAAATCTGAGTGTTACCTTAAATTAAAATATTATTTCACTTCAATTTTAGTCACCTAAAAAAAATATTATGCACTTGCACCTACAAATCCTGAAGATCTAGAACTCAGAATTTATTCACAAGATCCAAAATTTTGAATTTATTAACAAGATGTTCCCTTATTATTACTAAATTATATCTAAGTTTGAATTTACTAATACTATTCCCCAAAAAGTTCTGCATTATAATTATTCTATTACTGAAGTGACATCAATAAATGAGAAGGAAATGGAAATTTTCTTATTTCCCTCTTAATATACAAGATAGCTGAGTGAATACATGTTCTCATGTCTGTTTCTAGTGCACCTTATCACTTTGGGGTAAGCACAGAATAGATATTTGTGGAAATTAATTAAATTGTAATTGCAGAAATTAAAAAAAATAAGTTACACAAGGAATGTTTCTTGAAGGATATAGCCAATTAGACAAAAGAATGGAAGTTACAAAGAACTCAGTAATAGAAAAAATCGCAATAGCTAACAGTTGCCAAAAATATGGTATTTTTTAAACAAAAAGTATTGAGATTATCCACTACCCCTTATAGTCTAAAACCATTCATAGGGATAAGACATATGAAATAAAATGATCAACTTCATTTGGTAAAGCTGATTAGGACACTTAACTCAGATGTGTTGCTATGTTGGTTTCCTAATACGCTATTCTAGCACTTTACTGACCCTGATCAGCCCAGACAGAGCTGATTTATTATATTATAGACCTTTTCAGCAGGAGTCTGTCTCAAGAAGTTGACACCAGGATGAAACACAGACCAAAAAGTCCCCTTTGCATAGGCAAGTGAACCAAAAGGACAGTCCCGAGGTGTTGAGTCATACGCTCTCAGATTCTTCTCCTACATTCTTAAATCGGACAACCCTTTTACCCCCCAGGGAGAAGAGTAAGTGATGGCTGTGGAGTGTAATCAATAGTGTATAAATCATGTGGCGATCTTGTTAAAAATGAAAATATTCATGCAATTAAATCTTGGCTGGGATCTTAGATTTTGTACTTCTAATAAGCTACCAGGAAATTACTATACTTCTGGTCCATACAGTAGTCAGGAGATAGAGAGTTCAGGATGGTTATTGTGGCAAATCTCCCCACGTTAAAGAGTCTGTGATTCTAACTACAACATCTTGGTTGAATAGGGTATTCTGGTTCTCTGATTTCTTGCTGAGTTCAGGACCAAGGACAGTTATTCTTTGCACATTAAAACTGGCTAATCTCACAAAGGGCAGTAATTGCTGAAATCTTGATAAATGTGCCCAGACATAACCATTGCAGGATAATTGAATTAAATACTCATAAAGCATCCAGATTTCGAACTGTTGATTCCAACTCTTTCATGCTTTTCATATATTCTCCCTTCTGGCTCTGGAGGGTTTAAATATTTTTAAATTAGCTCATTTTGCCCCCAGAGGTCTTCATTTCTTCATTTGTTTTATTTGATCACATTAGCTTATAAGCTGCCTCATATATTTTTGAAATGTGTTTGGGGACATAAATACAATAATGAAATTAGCATTTTTCTCCTCCAAAAGTTGAGCTTCAGAATGAGCTATGTTTATCTGTCATCCTTACTTTCTTCACACACTGCTTTGCACATAATAGACTCTTAGTAAATATTTCTTGATTGATGTATACATTTGAAAGTTTTTATTACTTTTGTGGGTCTGAAATATCAGGCTTCTCAAATCTATTTCTTCTTTCTCCCTTTTGAACTTTACTCAATTCTTTCTTATTCAAAGTGCTATTAAGTATCTCAAGTTTATCCTTTCAGCTTAGAGGTGATTACTTCCCATTCTAGGGGAGATGGGTCCTGTGCCCCAACATTTCTGCACTTAATTAAAGCACAAGGGATGTTTAATTAGTGTAATAAATGCAATTAGAAATGTCTGTAATGAAGAAACTGCTGCTCAATTTTTAGAACCACAGAGAGAGATGGCCAGATGGGTTAATTAATCAGTGCTAACTCTCCTTTGATAATCACTTTGAGCTTTTCTGATTCAATGAGACTATGCAAATATCATACATTGTTGTTGTTATGTCTAGGTAGAATATCACCGAGATCTTACTTCCTTTAGTCCTCCCCACTTAACAACGTTTTCATTTTCAAAGCTGACTTTTGCTCTCTTCAGGTGTAATTCTTTTGCTTCTATCTCCCAATAATAACTTAGACTATACTGCAATTAAAGAAGATAAATGTCAATTTTGCAAATTTTAAGAGAGTATTTCCATATTGACTAATATACTACTTTATTTCTTTTGTGAAAGAAATCCTGGCTTTCACTGTTGCTAAACTTTGAGTGCTGACATTTTTCTATGAGTAGAAAGGCTACCATTCTCCATAACATGCCACTGGGTCTCAAATTTCCACCAGTCAGTGATTTTTGAGCACCTAGCATATATCTTCCTTGGAAGAAACCTTGGCTACTTTTAATGATTTTTATTAATAAAAAAATATAAAAATAGATGCGCCTCTTCCCCATACCTAATGTAAAATATTTATATCTTGTTGGATCAAATGTCTGGTTGATCCAGAAAGAATCAACTTATACTTGTGCTTTAAATGATTAGAAGAGTTAACTCTGACTCTAAAGGCACAATCAGTGACCTCCTCTCTTGTACTTGCATGCTGAAAATATCCCAGTGGCTCTGGGTGTCAGAAGAAAACAAAAGCCTGTGACCACTCTTGCTCTTTTTCAAGACTGTACACAAACGTACTGACTGTGCTATAATAGGGAATCAGCTTGCCAAAACATTACAAGAGTCTGAAGCTTCTAACTCACTGAAACTCTACTTAAAGTTATTATATGCTTGGATGGCTGCAAGAACAACAGATAGCTATGTAATTAATGCAAGCCGTGTCAGCCTCCTTCACTTCCTTCTTGTCTCTTTGCAGACCAGTAATGAGCTGCCTCCTGACACACAATCGCAATGCACTGACAAACCATCTTGGTGTGTGAAAAAGACACAGAAAAATCCAAACACTGTGACAATGCTAGCAAGCACAGTTCCTCTTCACCAGAGACTTCAGGTCATAGCTGTTCCTGAGGCAGAGTCTCTTCACCCCACCGGAACCATAGCTTCAAGCATGCCCATCCCACAGATGGTACACACTGCAGCCATTAGCTGTGAGTGTACCCATCCCCTCAAGACCACATTTGGCCTTCTGGGTCCTTAAGTGTGGCCTTTGACTGAATCCAAATTTTACATAGCAAGTCATTTTATTAAATGGGGTGCAGCAGAGAAAGATGAAGCTTTTATTGCCTTCTTTAGGCTTAAAAAAGAAGAGTCTTGAAATCAGAAGACCACAGGTTTCCCACCCCTGCTAGGCAGTTGGCCATGCAGACTACTTTTACCACATAAGTTTATTCTGACAATGCAACTTTTAGTAAATGCCTGCTTTTCCTCTGGAGGGGAGAGGAGTCTGGTCTCAGCAGCTGAGGTCAGACAAATGGGAGCTACATGCCCATGTGACTGAACCCCAGTAAAATCCCTTGACACTAATGCATGGGTTAGCTTCCCTGGTCAGCAATACTGCGTACATGTGACACACATTATTGCTGGGACACTAAGCATGCCTCCACTAGGAGGGGACACCTGGAAGCATGAACCAGGTTTTCCCTGGACTTTGCCTATGTGCCCTTCTCGTCACTGATTTCCATCTGTATCCTTTCACTGTAATAAACCATGACCATAAATATAACAGTTTTTTTTAAGTTCTGGGGGTCCTTTCAGATAAACATCAAGCCTGAGAGTGGTCTTGAGGACCCCAACACACTACATTTTTCTACTTCTCAATAAAGATTTCCTTAATTCTGTCCTCATTGCTTTTTTTTTTTTCTACTCTCAACTCCAACACTTGTAATTAGTACCAAAGAATTTAAAAACTTTGCAGAATGATCATTTGGGTTGTTTATTGTTTTATATATAATGTATTTTTAGGTTAAAGGAATTATTTATTTTAACATAACAGCTGTGATTACTTTTTCTTCCAAAATCTTACAATGCCTTCATAATACTCAGCACTGACTAGGCACTCAATCAATGCTTTTACATTAATAATTGACCAAGAAACTAGTAAAATTAATAGTGAACTAGGAATATTTATTAGTAATTGATCTAAACATATTTGATTGCTTAAGAGCATTTGTTTAGAAATAGTCTGGATTACTATTACTGGACTGCCTAAGCACTGATAGAGCCTATTTTGACCAACTTGTATCTATGCCTTGCACACAATAAACACCAAAATGTTTATGGAATGAATGTGTAAAAAGGAAATCTTCTATTGGATTTTGTAAGAACCTTGGTTGCATTTTCTATGAAGATGCTAGGAAGGGCAGACTTATGGAAATTAAGAGTTTGAATTAAATATTTTAAGTTGAAGGATTGTTTCATGTACCTGAAATAATCTCAGTATTTAGCTCAATTATTCACTCTTTGTGTGTTGTTGTAACAGGTAATTTAGTGGATATTTTGTATGGTAGAGCAAAGTTTCTGTGCTACATTGCAAGTAACTTTAAAGTATTTTTGAGTATTCAACAAAAGTTCTTTAGTATCGTATTCAAAAACAAAGCTTACATTTAGTGGTACAAGCTTGCCCAGATCATAAAATTCAACTTAATACAACAGTAGAGAAATAATGGATCACCAGGTATTATCAGGCTAATGCAACTGATAAAATGGCAGACATTGAAGTTGAGAACAGTCAACTTTTTAAGTTCAGAAAAGTATGCAGATCTTTGGTTCATTGTATTATGTAGTATCACTCAGAAACCTGAGATAAGCATTTGTATGCATGGTAACATTAGGAAATGTGTCCCCAGGAGAAATATTTAAGAGTGAGGGAGGCTAAGCAGAAAAGGGAAGGAAGCCAAGCGAGAGTAAGAACTGCAGAAGGTGACTTCAGCCCGATACACAGGCACCCCTCAGAGCTGTTACTTCTACAGACAGGGGAGCTGAGCTTTCATACTGTTGAATTATTTGCCAAGGCTGCCCCAGGAATCTAAACTCCTAGGCACTTCTCAATCTCTTTGAGTACAAGAAATTGCTTTTTTTTTTTTTCCTCAAGAATATTTCTCTGAAAAGAATCAGAGATGCAGGTCATTAGAAGCAAAATCAAACAGAAACTCTAAAAGATTTTCTCTAAAAGAGATCCAAGGAGGTCAGAATATATAGTTGTGCTATAAAACAAAAACATGAGCAGTGGATTATCTGTGCTTCAAAGAATGACATTTGAAAAATTGTTGAACAAAGGCTTGAGAATTCATATCTATAAAAATACCAGCCTTTAAACAACAAGTTGTCTTATTATTCTTAGGAGGTAGAAGTGGGTGTTGGGTCCCCAATGGACAAGAGAAAATGGTACAATAAAAAAGCATCCAGCCAGAACTAAGACAAAAGATGTTTAAACCAACTGTGACTTGAAAGGTCTTTGCTGGGAATATGTTTTCTTATAGGACAAATATGCTATAGGTCCATAATTTGAGCCAAGGAAACTGAGGCTTGAAGAGTTTACATTCTTTGTCTAAGTGGCCCAGCTATGAAGAAATATGGCATTATATTTTAAGGCAATGCTCTGACATTCTGCTGTCTGCCCTTAAAGATTTTGCGAGGTTTCTTTCTGTCTGCTCATGGGTGCAAGGTAACAACAGTGATAGAGAGAGGAGTGTGGGCAACAGGCAGCTTCAAGAACTGGAGTATGGATTCCCTCTGAAGGCCTCACAGGCCACCAATAGCCAGAGGCTCTATTTTCGTCCTTTAAAACCTGGTAACCTACATAAGCAGGGCCTCAAATCACCTCAAAAGTCAAGCCTATTTTAGGAAATCTCTTTAGTGTGTTCTGTACGTGTTCAGTTACCCTCACAACACTACTTCACCTTGTTGAGATGCCATGAATTATCTCTATTCCTTACCATTGGATGTCAGATTTTAAATATTATTTTTTGCGGGGGCCACGTATTCTTTAAACTATCTGATGAAAGTAATAAACTATCTCCTAAACAGGTTCTCTCACACAAAAATTACTGCATATATTTTCAGGGAATTTGCAGACTCTGAATCCAGTCTGAGAGTCCCAGAAGATTAGAGATTCTTCTATTTAATAAGATAGAAAAATACGCTGAAAAGAACCCCCTCCAAATTTTTACTTTTTTGTATATAAGAACTAGAAAGACTAACATTTTTTTCCCCCAGAACTTTTAAAATATGCTTTTGAAAAAGATCCTTTGAAGCTACTCTTGGCAAAAGTTATTTTAAGTCACTGTTACCATGTTTTTTCTTTCTGTTCCAACGAACAAGTGAACTTCCAAAAATTCCGGCTTATAATAGTGACCATGAGAGGGAACATAGATGTATAGCTGTGTGAAGGCTTACCCTTTTTCTCTGGACTTTCCAGGGTGTTCTCCACTCATAGAGTCAAGCAAGTTCAACAGCTATCAATTTTCTTCCTGACATGTGACAGCTCATGCAATACACATTGTGCTTCCCTCATTAAGTATATTGTGATGGTTAATTTTATTCATCAACTAGACTGGTCACTGGATGCCTAGGTATTTTTTCAAAGATTATTTGCGGTGTTTCTGTGAGGGTGTTTTTTTTTTTTTTTTTTTTTTTTAATGAGATTCACATTTAAATCTATAGACTGAGTAAAGCAGATTGCCCTCTTTAATGTGAATAAGGAGGCCAATCCAATCCATTGAAGGCCTGAGTAGAACAAAAGGCTGATCCTCCCCTGAGTAAGAGAGAATTATTCCTGCTGACTGCCTTTGAATGGGAACATTAGCTGTTTTCCTGACTTCAGATTCAAACGTAAACATTGGTTAATTCGAGGTCTTGAGCCTGCTGGCCTTTGGACTGGAACTATACTACCTGCTCTCCTTGGTTCCCAGGCCTTCAGAGTCAGGCTGAAACTACACCATCAGCTCTTCCCGGTCTTCAACTTGCAAATTCATCCTGCAGAGCTTGGACTTGTCAGACTCCATAATTCTGTGAGCCAAATACTTATAATAAATTTCTTCCTATCTATCTATCTCTATCTATCTATCTATCATCTCTCTATCTCCTGTTGATTCTGTTTCTCTGGGGAACACTGACTAATACATGTATGTTGGAGAAGAGGACATTTAAGAAGAGAACAAAAACGTTTAAAATATAAAGATAGTGTACATTTTCCTTTTTAGAATAAAAGATGCCCAGTGTCATGTGCACAGGTAAGCCCAGCATTCTCTGTAGAAGAGAGTTCTGTATAGTCTCATGATAAATATATTATCTGCAGAATCAAACGCTTCATTCCACCCTAACAAGCAAAATGTTTAATCTATCTGCATGTCAAATCAGCATCCTGGCTCTTCTTGTTATAGGAAGGCTTTTTATTTTTTTTTAATCTGAAATTTGAATGGGAAGAAAACAAGAATATTTTTCTTTCCTACCATGATATCAAAGTGATTCTATAAGTTTATGGAACCAAAGGTGACACACTTTAATATATAATTGTTAAGTTTTCTTTTACTTTCTGCAACATGGTATATCAGTAAATATAAAAAGTAATTAATCAGAAAGGGCTACATCCAAATTCAAATTCTTTATCTTATTAGTTCCATGAGTACAGCTAAATCACTTATCCTATCTGGATTTCTGTTTCTTCTTTTGTTAAATATAAAAAATAATACTATGTGTGTGTGTGTGTGTGTGCGCGCGTGTGTGTTTTGGTCCCTAGAAAGAAATGATGGTGGTGGTGGGGGATGGTGCGTAGAGCTATAAAATACTTTCATTTTTGGAGAAGAATTCTTTTCTTGGGAAAGTCGCTTTCCAGGTCCCTTACTGGGGTGTCAAGGAAGTGTTTTTCATAAATAGATACCTGGTATGGCTCTTTCCACAAAGGAAGAATAACCTTTTGGTCTTTCTCTGAGCGTCAAACCATCTAACTGTAAATAAAGCCTTTATGGGCTATGTGGAGTGTGGATGTCTCTAAGTATCACTGAATCACACACTAAGAACCTTAAGAGAAACAACGCAATTGCCTTCCTACCCCCATGATAAGGCTTAGGAGATGTCAGTCATCAAGGAAACCCACATGGGCCTTCTTCACCAAATGTTTTGGAGAGGAAGAACATTGGAATTGGTCCTGGGTAAAAGTGGGCAGTTTCTTTCCAGTGTCCTATCATTTCTTATTTCTATGCTGTTTTCCCTAATTTTAAAATTTTTCGAAATTCTCACAGGAATGCTAAGCTTCCTTTAAGGTGCAAGAAAAAGGCTGCACTTCTCAAAGTGTTCAGGAATTTACATTATTGCTCTTCTAGGATTGTTATCACTTTAAGCATGTTCTGGGAAGATGGTATCCTTTCCTTCAAAGGGATAACTCTTTACTGATGGTATTTCCAAGGGTACTGTCAGCATCTGTTGCTGTTTGGGGGTGTTGTGGTGGTGAGAGCTTGAATTCTGATGAGGGCACAAGAAGATAATTTCATTAGCTTCAATCTCTATGTCACTCTTGTACCATACATTCTCATTTAAAGGCTCATAGTCTGGAGGAGAGTAGCATATTCCCCAGATAGCTTGCAATTTTCTGAAACATTAACTATTAGCTAGGTCTTAGTAGAGTCTTAGGAATAATGCTGCATTCATAGCTATGATAACCATCACTATCACACCTAATAACATACATATACGCAAAATTAGACAGCTATGTTAAAGAAAACCCAAGAAATAGCCCTTTTTTATCCCAGCAATTATTGGACTAGTACCCAAACCATGAGTTCAGGTACAATAATTTCTTGACTTCCCCCAGTTATTGTTACTCTTCTCTTGACTGGTCCCTGAACCTGTGGTATTTCTCAGATTATTTCTACAGTGGAAAATATCTATCTAAGATCTGAGTACCTATTTCTCCACCATGATTCAACACTCTCTTCAGTTTATTTTGAACAAATCAACATCTTAGTTACCGTCAGCTGGCAATCAGCTCTTGATTGTCTGCAATAAGTACTCCAAGAGGTTATTTTACCCAGGCAGATATTCTGGTGTCCTGAGATTAATTTTGGCTTGCTTAGTGGAAGATATTTAATCCTATATACCACACTTAAAGAAAATTTTCTTCCCACTGTCTCCCCAACTCCTTTTATCCCCATTTACATCCTGTCATCACAATAATAATGTTCCTTCATTGTCCATTGTCCTGCCTGGGATCATTTCCTATACAAGAAAGCTTGTAATAGATATTGGACAGGAATTATGGATTCATTGCTGACTTTGTGGTCACCTTTGAACCATTACTCCTAAATTGTCATGCACTACGGGGCTAAGATAAAGGCTGTGGTGCAAGCTTAAAAGAAAAATTACAAATAAGAACCACCCTGCTTCCCATTGAAGTATGCAAGCCATTCCCATCAAAATAGACACCAAACTATATTTTACCAGAACGAAATATATTTCCTGCTTACAACCTGGAGAGATGTTGAAAAAATAAAGCAATGTATTTACTTTTTTTTTTGGTCTTATGTTCTGAAAGTCCTGCTATTCCTTTTTTCTGATACTTTCATATCTAACAGTCTCATTCTATTTTCTTTGACACTATCTTACTTTAATGTCTCATGACCTCAGACCTCATAAACCCCCTCAATGCTTATTTTTATGTGTCTAATCCCTCTAGCCTTAACTGCAGGGTTTCCTTCCATCATGCTTACTGTCCTAAAGCACAGATTGTTTACCTAAGTTCCCAGGTCAGAACCCCAAAATGGCTTCTAATTGCCTAGGAAAGGATGTGTGCAGTCTTATGTTCAGTGCCATTCATGAGTACTTTCATCTTTGCCTTTTCTCATGTTGCTCTTCTGTGTAAATCTCCTGGACCAAGCAGGTTGGTCAGTTCACTGTCCCACCAAAAAATTCCTCGTGGGTTTTAACTTCTGTATATAATACCTCTTACACATATCAATTCTGTTTGCCTGGGAAGTTCTACTTTTTTTTTTCTACTTAGATCTAATTTATCATCCACGTCTTAACTCAAATTTTCAATTTTTATTTTCTCTATGAAGCCTTCCTTAGCAATCTCAGAGAATTTCCCTCCTCTTATCTTCAGCCACATTTATTACTTGCATTAATCATGTTGGCACAACTTAATCATTAGTGATTCTAGTTATTTTTTCCTATGTATCTCTTGTTTACCTAGCTGCATGCTAAGTCCCACAAAGCAGTCAGCATAAGCTCCCTATAAGACGTATCTGATTATGTCTTTCCCCTGTCTAAAACTCTCCAACAGCCTCCCATCATGGCTAGAATAAAGCCGAAATGCTTGTGAGGCCCTTCATAACCTAACTCATGTCTACCTCTCTAGCTTCATTTATAACTATGTTTACTGTTTCCTCACCCTCAAATTTTAAGCCAGCATATCTACTCTATTGCTTTCAGATTCTTGTCTCCATCTCCACAAACAATCAGCCATCAAATTCTGGGATTTCTACCTGTTAATATTTTAAGAATCTGCGTGTTTTTCCCCATTCCTATTGCTACTAATCTAGTATATAGCAACATTCATGATCTTCTGGATAGTGACTTACCTTCCTTTCATCCTGATTGATTTTCTAAAAATAGAGTGCTGAGTTTGAAGTACTTCTTAGTTATCCAAATACTATTCATATGATGAATTTGGATATGCATATTCTGGGGTAAGAAAACAGAAAATTGGAGTCATTATCAAATGTTACTCATAGGAATAGATGACAAGAGCAAGTAATAGAATATAGAGGGAGTCTAGAAAGGGGTACAAGTCAGAAAATCAAAGATACCTCATATTTAATAAGTGGCATCTAAAGAGAAGCAGCCAATGGAAGAAAGAAAAATCAATCTAGGGGGGATAATGAGAATAAAGAGAAAAAAAGTAATATAAAAGTGGGATTTGCAATGCCAAATTCTGAAAGCAGATCCCATGCAGATAAGGACTGAAATGCAATGTATTGTAATATTGATGAAGATAAACTTATTGTGCATTTGTTCTATGGCAAATACTTGACCTGTAATAGTTTAAGTGTTCTAATCTAGTGAGATAAATTGTTGCCTGTGAAGGAGCTATGGTAGTTAAGCAAGGAGATCTAGTGAGATGTAGAATCAAAAAGGATGTTTTTCTATTTTGTTTTGTATTAATTTTTTTTATGATTTGGGGGAGACTTGAGCACACTTTAATGATAATTGGTAGGTGCTATGGTCTGAATGTTTGTGTCTCCCCCCAAAATATTCATATATTAAAACCTAATCACCAATGTGGTAATACTAAGAGGTGAGGTTATTGGGAGGGAGAGAGAACCTTCATAAAGGAGATTAATGTCCTTATAAAAGAGGACCCAAAGAGTTGTTTTGCTCCTTCCATATTGGGAAGATGAAGCAAGAAGGTACCATTCTATGAACTAGGAAGTTGGCCCTCACCAGATACCAAGTCTGCCAGCATCTTGATCTTGGACTTCCCACTCTCCAAAACCATGAAAAATAAATTTCTGTTGTTTATAAGCTACCTAATTTATGGTATTTTGTTATAGTACCTCAAAAAGTTTAAGACAAAATTGATACTTAGGATTGGGGTGCTGCTATAACAAATACCTAAAATGTAGAAATGGTTTTGGAAACAGATAAGGGGTAGATGTGGCAAGAGTTTTCATGTGTATGCTAGAAAAATTCTACATCATCATGAATGGACCATAAAGGATGATTCTATGAAGGCTCAGAAGAAGGAAAGAGCTGTGGAGAAAGCCTCAATCTTCTTAGAGAAGGTCTATGTGGTCACGAACAGAATGTTGGCAGAAATGTGGACAATAAAAGCCATTCTAATGAGGTCTCAGATAGAAAGGAGGAATATATTATTGAAAACTAGAGGGAGGTTGATCCTTGTTGCAAAGTGGCAAAAAATCTGGCTAGGTTGTGTTCATGTCCTAGTATTCTGTGGAAGGTAGAAATTATGAATGACAAAATAAGATATTTGTCTAAAGCAATTTCTAAACAAAGTGGTGAACGTACAGTATACCTTCTCTTGAATGTTTGTAAAATGTGAAAAAAGAGAAACAATTTTAAAATGGAATTTTTCATCAAAAGGGAAGTAGAACTTAAATATTTGAAAAAATTTCAGCCTGTCCTTACTATAAAAAATGATAATGCATGTTTGGGAGAATACACTGAAGGTGTGGCCAAGTGATCTTTTGATAAGAAAATTCATAGAGATTGGCCAGATGTTATTCATCAGGACCAATGGAAAAATAACCCAGAAGGTATTTCTGAGACTATGAATGCTGCCCCTCCCATCACAGGCTCGAAGTACAAAGGTCTTAGATGTGGGGCACTTGTTTGACTTCAGGGCTTACTGCCCGGTGACACCTCAAGGCTCTCTTCTCTGTATTCCAGTATAATTCTCCTCAGTTGCCCTGGGTCTGGCTCTAGCAGCCCAAGGTCCAGCAAAAGGCCATGATGGCTGTCCCTCCAGAGGGCACGGGTGGTAAACCCAGGCAGTGTCCATGTTGTGTCATTTCTGCTGGCTTGCAGTGTGCACAAGCCATGGCAGTGTGACTAACTCCATCTAGATTTTGAAGGATAGAGCTATCCAGGTCCTGGGCATGAGACCCAGGCATAGGGTCATTACAAAGGCAGGTCCACTACAGAGAACCCCACTAGAGCAATACCTAGTGGAGCCATGAGGGTGGGGATACCTCCCCTAATTTCAGATTGGTAGAGCGAGCAGCTTGCAATTCCAGCTTGGGAGAACTGTAAGCACTTGAATACAACCCATAAGAAATGTGATGTGGGGTTTGCCCAACAAAGCTGTAGGGGCAGGACCACCTGGAATCTTGGGTGCACAAGCCCTCCCTAGCAAAACTGTGAAGGAAGCGGGACCTCTGCCCCAGTGGTCCTGGAGGGCAGAGCCTTGAGTCGAGTATTTTTAAGCCTTAAGATTTTAGACTTACTCAGGACCTGTTATTCCTTTCTTGTTTCCTATTCCTTCCTTTTGTAATGGGAATGTCTATGCTATGCCTGTCCCACCTTTGTACTTTTGAAGCTCATAACACATTTGATTTCACTGCTTCACAGTTGGAGGGCAATTTGCCTTAGTATGAATTGTTCCTTAAGTCTCACCCATTTCTGATTTTGAGGATATTTAGAAAAAACTTTGGACCTAAACTTTAAAGTTGCTGCTGGAATGAGTTGAGGCCTTGGGTCTCTCAGAATAGAATGGAATGACTGTGTTTTGCTTGTGAGAAAGACATGAATTTTCAGAGGCCAGGGGTGGACTATTATGGTCTGAATGTTTATGTTCCCTCAAAATACATATGTTGAAATCTAATCATCACTGTGATGATATTAGGAAGTGGGTTCTTTGGGAAGTGCTTAGATCATGAGAGCAGAGTCATCATGAATGGGATTATAATGCCCTTATAAAAGAGGTACCAGAGAGCTGCCTTATCCCTTTCATCATGTAAGGATGGAAGGAGAAGTCACCATCTGTGAACCAGAAAGTGGGGCCTCACCAGCCACGAAGCCAGCTGGTGCCTTGATCTTGGACTTTCTGACCTCCAGAACTATGAGAAATAATAGCCACCAAGTCTATGGCATTTTGTTATAGCAGCTCAAGTGAACTAAGACAGTAGGACATATAGAGAATCAGGGTTTGCAGGGTAGACTGATGACAAAGAGAGTGATTGCAGCTAAGAAGGCAGAAGGCAATGGACGCAGAGCCTGCATGGAGCAATGAGGCTTAGACAGTAGCAGGGGGACCAAAATACCTTCCATTTTTATCTGGGCTGTGACTAGATGAATGCATGGGGATGCTTGGAAAGTGACAAATGGAAGAAAGATGCCATTTCTCGCTAATGGATTTATTGATATTCAGGGGGTATGCTCATTTGTTAAGAGTCAAACAGAAGCTAGCAGAGTCAGGTACAAGATGTGCTGAAGCAGTCACTGAGTCTGGAATCTGAAGAGCCGAGTTCAAATTCCCCAGCTTTGATGACTTTCTTACAGTATCTGAGCTGTCCTCTTTTAGATACTAACCCAGGTTAGGAGGCTCGAATCTCACAATTTAGAGTGTCGTCATGGCAACACCTAACCCCGAGCCTGCCACATAGTAGGCATTCCAAAAAATTATAGTTAAATCTGAATCGGCATTGCCCTCCACCTCACCCTTTTAGCTTATTGAATTAGAAGTCAGTAATGAGCTGTTTCAAAGCTTTCTGCCAACAGTCATTGTAAGGATAAAAAGGAAAAAAAAGAAAAAAGAAAAAGAAAAACCTTCAGTAAGTGTACAGTGCTATTCTCTGCAGAGAGGAAGGGCGCTCTCACTTAGCACCCACCATGCCTGGGGCCATTAATGAAGCCTGGCTTGCCATTCAAAAGGAGAAAGTTCTTGGCAAGGAAGTGCTGTTTTCAGAGACAAGATTAGGCTCATTTTGGGCAGGAGCTGTGCTTCTTCAGTCCCGGCACCTCTGAAGATTAGGTTAAAAGGTAAGAAAGAATGACTCAGAATAATTGCATTGCTTTACTGTGAACTTTAAGATCTTTTAGTGGAGGAGTTTTACAAGCAGTGATAGATAGTCATGGAAAGAGGAAAAGCACAAACCCAGGGGAAAAGAACTGTGATGCCTGACTGAATTTCTACAAAAAGAAGCTTGGCCAGCTTTGTTATTTTTTTTGTACCTCCCCCGATTCCACAGGAATATTTTGAATATACCCTCATATCCCAGTTTCTGAAAATGAATATTTCCCCATTCACTTTCACTATGTAATTGTATGTCTTCTATGAAACAGATTTTAGAAATCTCATTTTGAGACCAGGTACATGAAAGTAAAGCACTATATGTGTATGTTATAATCGATCGTTACTTTATAATTGGGGAAAACACATCCCATAAATATGTCTCTGAGCTAAAACCCAATATCTTACCTTTTAGCACTAATCAAGCAAGCTATTGAAAAATATTTATTGATTCCTTATTGAATTTTTAGCTCGATGTTGAGCTATTTAAAAACTCCAGAAGAAATAAAATTGGACAGTTACTGGACTTATGAGTTCACAATCTACTTGAACAAAAAAGGCATGGTTCAACTGTGCAATTGATAAGAAATAATATACAATTGTAGATATTTAAACACCGTTTGTACTTATTATTTCCACTCCCTTACTTGTTCCTCTCCTACCTCCATCCACCTAGGTCCCATAGTCAGAGATCTGACTTTTTCTTACCTTCCATGTCTGATCAGTTGCTAAATTCTACAATTTCTACCCCTAAGTATCTCTAGAATATATATACTTATCTCTATTCTCTACTGCCGTCATTCTATTGAGGCCACCATCCAGTCTTACCTGGAATACAGCAACAGTTTCATAACTGGTTCTCTGACTTCCCGACACAATCTTTGCCAATCTATTCACCATAATGAGCCAGAGTGATCTTTCTAAATGCCAAATATAACAATGTCTTCAGTTTCACACATACACCCACTCTTTCTGCACTTCTTTTCCTCATGCCTGTTTAAACCAGCCTCTTTAAAATCATTTCATGTTTCACCTTTACTCTTAAGATAGAGCCTGGGCTCCTCATCCTGGCTTAAAGGCACTTGCTGCTCTGGCCCTGGCTTGAATCCCAGAGTTTTTCTCTGGCCATTCTCCAAAGAATGTACAATCTGGGCCCAAAGTCTCCCTTTCTGCTTCTCCCCTACTTGTCTCCCACCCCCCCCCCACCGCCTTCACCATGGTTCTCTTTGTATTTCTATTTACAATACTTTGCATTTCTATTATTTTGACTTCAGCCATAAAAATCACTGGTTTATTACACTTGCTTATTGTTTCTATTTGTTTTTCTTCAACAGGGGTAGGGCTCACTTTAACTTATTCATTATTTTATCATCTGAGCCCTGATCATTGCCTGATGTTAAGTAAATGGCCAATAACTAATAGTTAAGTGAATAAAAGTGGGGCTGGGTAAAGGCAAAGATAAAGTTCTGTATGAGAAGGGTAACTGATCTATAAACCAGCAAGAAAGAATTGAGGTTGACTGGGATGTGAGAGATCCATAGAGATCATCTCACTCTGGGAAGCATATGGAGAAAACAAGATATCAGTGTAATAAAGGCAAGACCACCTGTTTGATAGCAACAGTAAGAGGATGTTGGAAATACTGGGAAACTGAGAGATTTACCTAGATGGGTTGAGTCACAGTGAAGAATGTAGAAGGCTTTGATGACAGGGAAGAAATTTATATTTGATGTGGTAATAAACATAGAATATTTAAAATACTTGATCCAGTATTTGGAACCTGTCAGAGGAAAGTTTGTGTGAAGGACGCTGAAGCACCACTGCTCTTTTTCTTATTCAGATGCTAGAGTAGCAAGAGCCCCTCTTTGTACAATCCTTGAATTGCAAAGGGAACTTCTTTTTTTCCCTGTGATGGACAGGAAGGGTTCCAGAAAGCATAAGCTAACAGGCTCTGTAGTCTAATGGCTAAGCCTAAAGCAACGTGTTTCCATATCTCAGTTGCATAATATCGATAAAGTTATTTAATCTACCTAAATCTCAGGGATTTTTTTTTTCTCTGAAAATGGAGATAAAAATAGCTTACCTCATAAGGCTGTCATGAGGAAGAAGTAATGTCATTTAGGTAAAGGGCTTGCTTCCTCGTAAACATTCAATGAAAGTCCTTATTATTTTCATGACATATTGTACTTCTTTTATTACTTTGTGTGCACAGTTTCCATTCTAAGGTAAAAAGGTTCAGTGTGAGTTATGTACCCTTGTTAAATTAGTTTTCTGATTGTGGTTTTTGATTAAATGTCATGTAAGATTCAAATTAGAAATAAATAATCATGCAGGCAAGATGTTATACAGCAAAAAACCACAGAATATAAATGGGGGGATTTTACCATTTGTGTCCCTGTCTAATTCACCTGAAAAACTATGAGACAGTCTGAAGAACTTGATATTTGTGAATTAGTAAGTGAGTTAATTCATTTGATCAAATATTCAAAGATGATAAATCAACACGTGTTTTGTATTCATTTATGACAAATGTGATTCTCACAGCACACAATAGCACTGATGATGGCAGCCTCGCATGCAGAGTTTGTTCAGATGTCCTCAGAGTAGAGCCACATAGGGGAAGCACATAGGTAGATTAACAGAAGCATGCTCTGGGGCAGGACATTGGGAAACTGGAGGTTTTGTGGTGAGGAAGACAAGGCTGGGACCTAGAGGAGCAAGAGAAACAGAGTTGACAGGAGAGATGGGCTCTGATATGTTGGTTTCTCCCAAGTCAAAGTTTCCAAAGGATGTAGCTAGTTTGGCAATACATCAGCACATGTCAGCATAAGAAGGCCCAATGGCTGACCACAACAGAGTCCATGACACTTATCTTTATTGTAATTAGGCACAATGACATCTTGTCATAGGAGAGCAATTTACTCAGGCCAGATTCCCAGCCAATGTCTGGGGTCAAGAGAAGAGGACTTCAGCCTAGTGGGAATCAATCTAGCATGGACTGCAGAGAGAAGCCATACTCCATCCAGGTTGATTGAACTCTAGGGACACAGGCTGAGAAAGAGTCTGTTTTTACTAAGCAAGATAAAATAGAAGAGAAAGGTGTAAGGATTAAATGTGATTTAATGGGGGGATATAATAGTTTAATAGACCAGCTTTACAGAACCTAAAGCTCATACCTATGTCATCAGATATTGCAAATATTTGGTAGTAGAACCACCGAGGGCCATGATATGGTAGGAATTGCTAACCTCACAATTCTTAACTGATAAACTTCCTGTCCCTATCAAAATTAGCTCAAAAAATAGGACCATGGACCTATTGTTCTACTCATAAGAAATTTTAACTTCGGAGAGCTAAAAGATGGTACAACTAAGAGAAACCAAACAGTGACTAGAAACTTCCATCATCTAAGTCAGCACTGGCAGACTCATGTTCCCTAAGACAATCCCACATTGTTCACTGAGCAGACAGTGATGGAAACAGACATATCTGCTCTCCAGTTTTCTAAGTACTGGGAATATTTTTGGTGAATAGGCTATTTTGTTGCAACAATATATAATTGAACGTTAGCTTGAAAATGCAATGAGAGCTTCAATTGTTTCTGGCTGAACTACTGAAATTTATGCACAGGTAGTTCTTGGAAACGGTATTCTAGTTATTTTGTAATTACATATAAAGTTTTAGAAAAGAAATAATAACCAGAAAAAAACCCAAAGAACTATTTTTTGTTTTTTATTTGCAAATGAGTATGTTCATAGGATGCTAAAATGTGTATTAAAAATGTAAGCATTATCTTTTCCTTATTTGTTTATAAACTCCTTTAGCGTAGCAATACAGCTTTTGCTTTCTTTTTCATTATTATTACATTTATTACAGCATTTTTGTATGTTTGGATTATCCAAATACGTTTAGAAATAGTGGATGATTAGTCTGTACTTTCACCCTTTATGGGAAGGTGCATAACTAGAGTACTCCTGGAATTCAATGGTTTAGCATAATGCTGAAAATTAAAATAAAATACTACTGAACACTTTGCAAAGGGCCAATAGGTGAAGCACGATGGTATATATCAGTAAAAATAAATTTTAACATGATCACTGGAAACTATCTTTAAAGGTCATCTGTTTTCCTTAAAGGCCAAGATAATAGACTAAAAGACAACTCTTAATATTTTTTTTCTTATTTTTAACTTATCTTTAGAGATAATATGAGAACTAAGATTACACTTTCATTTATGCTAAATGTTTTAGCCATTTAAATATGTACCCTTGTCGAACAGAAAGAAAACAAAAACAAACTAAAAATCTCTAAGAAAATTATCTCAATACCATATTCCTTGCGCCAAATTTGTCCCTGTCAGTCTATGGGAAGATCTTTCCCTCTACTAACAAGAGACTGTGTTCCAGAAAATAAAATCGCTACTGAAAACATTTCAGTTGTTTTAAAGAACAAAAACGATTTCAAATTATTTTTTTTAACCTGCTTCCAATAATCTCTACATTCAAAGTATAGGAGCTAAGACTGGCTGAGGAAAGAAAAAGGGATTATGAAAGCTCCACAAAACTTGCCTCCTTTGGCACATCTACAGTTGAATGCTTTAGCTTCCTGCCAGGATGGTTAAGTTAACACTTAATTAGTATGTGTACCAAACAAAACGTGCTTCTGGGCAGCATATTTTTTTTTTTATTTCCCCCTACTGCCCCACGAATAAATAGACTGGTTTTCAGCCCAAAATATTCAAGAAAAAGACTGTGCTTGCCTGGGGCAGAGGCCAGATGCCTTGACTTCCAGCTTCCTTCCATCAAAGCCGTGCAGTTTGGAAATTAAAATCTACAGCAATAATGAAACATATTAAAATGCATGCAAAGTCTTGAGGGCTTATAATATGCTAAAAACTGGCAATGCATGTTTACATCCATATATCAACTTGGATGTGCTGAAAAGATTTAAAGTGTAAAATATGCAAATATGTGTCATATTGTCACACTTGGTCTCTCTAATGGAACTCCCTTTCATCTCCAGTCGTCTTAATTTCATGAATATTACATGGCCCTCACACCTTTTACTCCTGCTGTTGCTAGGCTGAGAAGATTATGAAAATATGTTAATAGTAACTTTCATCAAATAAAAGTTGCAATATTCCAAATAAAGTATTTTTTCCCTCCTCTTAAAATACAAATAGTGAAGGGTTTCACGCCATTTTGTTTCCCTGTGGGAGACTAGATAACTATAGGCCAATTAAATTAATGAGCAAAGACCATGTGAATGGTAATATTTGTGCATAATTCTGGCTGGCTGCACATATAGACAGGTATACAGTGGTGTTTAAAATACCCTTGAAAGATGATGATATTCCTAGTTCTGGGATATTGAGGATGTAAAGAAATGATTTCTAAATTAGGCTGACCTACACAATAGCCCATCAATTTACATCTAATTGTTGGAAAAAACTAGGGGAAGTAGAAGGAAGAGGGGAAGTTTGAGGAATCTGTGTTTATTTATGAAGGTGAAGAACCATGATAATACTGAGATCTTAGATAACCTTAAAAAAGAAAGGCATGTACACTGTCCATCTTGGACACATTGTCCTGGAGATTTCAGAATGATAGCTTTGTTCCTGTATCCTGACAACTACTTACGGGTTTCTTCTGACCTACCTGACTGGCAGCTTTAATGATTGGTAGATGGCAAGAGCAATGAGAAGGATTCTATTCTGGACCCAATTCACACCAATGGGGAAAAACCGGTGTCTATGTAAAAATAAGACTCTTAGGCCCAGTGTCACCTGGATTCCATAATGAGGGGGGGAAAGAGAAATTGGGATTTGGTTAGAATTTTATTTTAGATGATCACTGAATTTAGTAAGTTTGGAGAAAAGATTATTGTTAACCTAAGGACAGATATTCTATAAATGGCTAAAGGATGGGAAGCTAAAAAAGTGATATTCTGACAAGATCTCTGCCAACCATTAAAATGAAACTAAATAATACCTGATAGGAACCAGCTCTGTGGCCCAGGAAACTTTCATCTGGGCTCTGATTCCTGAAAGTGTTTGCACAGATGATGAAAGGAAGGATACTCAACCAAGGGTAATACAAACAAGTTGCCTGCGTGTGCAAAGTTCAAGGTTGCAGCACAAAGTATGCTCGGCTTCTGAGATGTGGAGTAGGACAGGAAGGATCTTTGAAAACTATGTTTAAAAAGAAGATTGAGGGTAGAATGTGCTATGGCTGAAGATGAATATCAGAATGCTGACAGATGACAAAGAGAAGATATTAATAGAACTCCGTAATTTTTTTTCTGAATTGTTGATGTTGTTATTGTTATTGTTGTGTTTTCTTTTGTATTGTTGCTGTTCCCCTAAAAGAAAGGTTTTAAGATTAAAATTATTAGACAAAAAATGAAAAAGGAAGATGTAGTCCTTGCTATGCAAAGCCACTGTAACTAAGCACTCAGATACTTTCATTTGGTTTTACTTTGTTTATCTGATATTCCTCTTTTTTTCTTAAGTAATGTACAATTTAAATATAAAATTTGGAAATTTACCCAAGTTAGAGAGAAAACAACATTCTAGTTCTCTCTTTCTCCATTACACAAAGACAACTTCTTCTATGTATTCTCATGCATAAGTTAGGTGATACTGTTTAAACAATTTTATATGCTTCATTTTTAAACTAAATATTATACCATGAATAGCTCCCTAAATCAAGAATGCTTATAAATCCCAATCAATGGCTACATATTTTATATTAAATGTTTTCATCAATGTTGAACATTTGGTTTGTTTTAAAATTTTGTCAAATGATATAAATGAAATACAAAATATTGTTTATATATCTTTACCCATATTTAAATATAGCTTTAGATATGTTCCTTTTAAGGGAATACTAGAAGTGTTCAGTATAGTTTTTACAATAAGCATGTTTTTATGTTTAAAGGAACATAATAAAAGGAGATAAGACAAATTACCCTCTAAAAAAGGAGACAAGAGAAATTACTCTCTAAAATACAATATTTTCCTTTATGTTACTTCTTTTTCCTTATTGGTTTCAATGTATAAACTAAATTTTAAAAAGAAGACAGCATGGATAAGAGTTTCCTGACTGGTAATGATAAGCTAGATTATTTAAAATGAAAGGTTGAAAAACAGTAAAACAGACTGAAAACCAATATTTTAAATGGCATCAAAACACTTTAATAAGGGTGTTTAATATATAGTTTAAAATGACATTACTCAGAAAACAAAGGCAACCAATAAGGAGTGAAAAATGCAAATAGCAGAAAAAAACCAACTCATACTTACTTCAAATACTGCAAATGTCCAACATGAATTACAAAATGACCATGCTTACTATGTTTGTAGAACTAAACAGTGAGCTGACAAAACCTGCAGGACAGACAAAAGAAATTTACTCATCACAGATTTGAAAAAAAAGAAAATAGGACAGTATAAATATAAAATACAATAAAGCAAATTAAAAACTCGGTGGAAATATTCAACAGTAAAATTGACACAGCTGATGTTGGAATTAATATGCTGGAAGATAAATGAGAAGATATTGTTCATAATAAGCACAGAGAAAACTAAACATAAAATACAAGAGAGAGAATATGGTTTTAGGGAATAGAGTGAGTCCAAAAAGAATAGTGGAGAGACAACTGGGTAGAGGTAATAAGCATAAAGATAATGACTGAGAATTCTTCAGACCTGATAATAAACCATTCCACAGATGCAGCCCAAAGCAAGATAAATTAAATAGAAATTCATAGCAAGAGATATCACAGAGAAATTGTTGAAAATGAAAGTAAGAGAAAAATCAAAGTTATACAGCAAATAAAACACAGATTTTCTTTAAAGAGTAGCAGATAGACTAACAGCTGTCTTCAAAAATGCAACAATGAAGGCTAAAAACAGTGGAATGGTATCTCAAAATACCAAAAGGAATAAACTTTGCATCAATTCAATACACATGAAAATATCTGCAAAGATTAAAGTAAAAATTATGGCTTTTTAAAATAAAAGCTGAGAGAATTAATTGGCAGAGATGCTTATTAAAGGACTGTTAAAGTATGAATTATGGTTAGGGAGACTATGATTCTTAATAACATTTCTGTGATATTTTATCTGTGATGCAAAAAGCATTGAAACAATACACATGTGGACAATGTATATAGACACTGACTACATAAAACAGTAATAATAATGTCTAATTTGTTTTAAAAAATAGAATAGTGCCAGACAATAAAGAGACATAAATCTCATGTGGATATAGAGAGTAAACAATATTATAAGAAGATAAAGGATTTAATGTTATACTTTTGCTAGTGAAGTATATATGCTAATTTTTTCAGAATTAGCTGTAAAAGAAAAAGTAGTGCATAACTACAGATGAAATAGATAAAAATTACAAAACAACACAATAGATATAAGCCTATATTGCATTAAATATAAATTAATTCAATTATTCAAGTAAAAGACAATCATGTTCAGATCACAATAAAAAAGCAAATGTTACTTAGATACATATAAAGCATAAAACAAAAAAAGGTTGAGATTCAAATACTACATGTCAGAAAAAATAGATTTTATAGAAAAAAGCACACTGGCAATAAAGATAATTACTTTATAATAATAAAAGTTTTAAATTACCAAGTTTCTGAGCCCCGCTGAGACTTTGCAAAGCCTTCTAGACTTGCATAACCTAACCGCTCCCAGCCTCACCCGTCCACCCACCTATGCTGTGGGGGAGATCAAGCAACCCCATAGGAGCCACAAGGCCCCTACCAAAGCTGGGGACATTCAAGTACTTCACCTGAGGGACTAGAGCTTATCACAGGCACAAAAGAACATTTCTGCAATTGGCTGTCTCCTGCAAGCATCAACTACTGACACGGAGAACAACTCTATAGTTCATTACAGCATCTACCAACTCAATCAAGCAGAGTGTGACCGATTCTTATTCACAAGCATTACCCACCATCTTGGAGATTAAGCTGGGGAACTTACTGCAATTCACACTGCTTTGAAGAGGGAGAGACAGCAGGAGAGAAGAAACCTCAGGAGACACTGCCTTTTAGGAAAGAAATAAAAGTTACAGGAAACTTGATCTGTGAGGGGTCTACCTCCTCCACTGCAGACCTCTGGGCTGATTAGGGAGCTGCTCAGAGTCTGTGCAGAGACATTCACTGGAAAGCAGGTACAGGAGAGATCCGGTGCCTGCCAATCCCAGGTTTCTGCAACTGATGCCATTCTGATAGTTCTGGTACATGGAGCCAAGTCTGCACAGGACCCAGCCTCCCAGCAATAGCCTTTGCATCACCCCTGCTGAGCTAGAGAGGGAACAAATGCTCCCCTGTGTAGTGACTTGTGACTGGGGGCCAAGTATATCTTCTCTTCAGAGTGGGAAACAAACAGAGCAGAGGCCCCAGACACCACAAGTACCACTTGGGAAGTCTGGGGTGATTGCATCAGTGGGTTCTAGGTGTGGGAGGAGAACCTGAGCCAAACATCAATGCTGGCCCACCTCTGTGGACCCTAGGTTGTTAAGACTGTGCAACAGGGCATCAGCAGTCCCCATGCTGATGGAACAGTGCCCCATAAAAGTGGCTTTGACCCCCAAAAAATCCTCAGAGCCAGCTCTGAAACTCTCTGCCCTATAGCTCAAGGGCCTGCTGGGCCCCTATTGCTGGGCCTGCAACTCCATCCTTGAGACTCCAGAGCAGTGCCTGAATCCTGAGATCCCACTACTGAGCCCCCACCACTGGGCAAGCAGAACCTCCCCAAGGTCCAATACTTCATTCAAGCACCTTCAGCTCTGAGCAGTCATCACTCCTAGACTTGGTTCAAGAGAGTCCCCAGCAGAGAAGAACAGGTTTCCTGCAATCCCGTTAACCCACAGCTGAGAGAAGGGGAGCCAGATAAGAAGAAATCTGCAAAAGAACTTCAGCAACTTGAAAGAACAAAATAGTTCAATACCCTAAAGGAGACAAAATGGAACTACAGTAGTGAACCAAAACCACAAGGAAATTGCTGAAATAACAGAAATGGGATTCAGAATATGGATGGCAAATAAGATGAATGGAATTGAAGAGAAAGTTGAAAACCAACAAAAAGAAGCCCCCCCCCCAAAAAAATTCAGGAAATCAATGAAAAAATAAAATAAAATAAAAAAGCACTGGTGAGCTAGGCAACATAAGAAAGTATGTAACAGAATGTAAAGAAATGAAAGAGTCATTTAGGGAATTTCAAAATGCAGCAGAAAGATTTAACAACAGGCTAAACCAAGGGGAAGAAAGGATCACAAAGCTTGAAGACAAGGCTCTCTAGATAGCCCAGTTATTCAAAGAGACAAAGAAGAGTATAAAAGAGTCTGAGCAATCATTGAGAGAGATATAGAACTAAGTGAAATGAACTAACATTCGAATTATAGGTATCCCTTATGGAGAAGGAGAAAGAACTAAAAGCATAGAAAATATATTTATATTTGAGGAAATTATTGAGGGAAACTCCTCTAGTATTGCCAGAAATTCAGACATGTGGTTACAAAATGGACATTGAATGCCAGGAAGATTCGTAGCAAATAGTTCATCTCCAAGACAAATAGTAATCAGTTTGGCCAAAGTCAAAATAAAGGAGAAAATTCTGCAAGCAGCAAGATAAAAGCATCAAATAAACTACAAAGAAAAACCCATCAGACTAACTGCAGACTTCTTAGCAGAAACCTTACAAGCCACAAGGGATTGGGACCCCATCTTCAATCATCTTAACAAGTAGAACAACTGCTAGGCTAGAATTTTGTATCCTGCAAAACTAAGTTTCACAATCAACAGAGAAATTAAGTAGTTTTCAGATAAGCAAACACTGAGAAAATTTGCCATGACCAGACCTGCCCTGCACAAAATTATCAGAATAGCACTACTTACAAATCAGCATAACAGATACCCATCAGTGTAAATTCACCTAAAAAACAAATAAAACTGTCAACTCCTATAAAATAATAGAACAAGAGGTAAAACAAAGCAATAAGGGACCACCCAACAGGATGAACAGACCAACACCCCACATATCAATACTATCAATCAATGTTAATGAACTGAATGCACCTCTGAAAAGATATAGACTGGATGAATGGGTGAAAAAACACAACCCAAGTATGTACTGTCTCCAGGAAATACATCCACATCAAAAGGACACACATAGACTCAATGTGAAAGAATGCAAAAAAATATTCCAAGCAAATGGAAATCAAAAGAGAGCAGGAGTGGCTATTTTCATATCAGATAAAATTAATATTAAGCCAACAAAGGCAAAGAAAGACAAAAAGGGTCATTATGTAATGGTAAAGGGATCTAACTATCCAGCAAGAGGATATTACAATCCTATTAATAAATATATATGTTTCCAACACAAGAGCTCTCAGATACAGAAAGCAAATTTTACTAGAACTAAGCAAAGAAATGACAGCACCATTGTAATTGACAGGGACCTCAACACCTCACTCTTAGAGCTTGACAAAGTATCAAAGCAAAAAATGAAAAAAAAGAAACAATGGACTTAATAAATATAGAGATATAGACCAATGCAGCAGAACAGAGAATCCAAATATTAAACCGTCTACCTGCAATTGACTGATCTTTTACAAAGCAGACATCAACATACACAGGAGAAAGGAAGTCCTATTGAATAAATGGTGCTTGGAAAATTGGATAGCCACATGCAGAAGGATGAAATAGAGCCCTACCTCTCACCACTCAAAAAAATTAATACAAGATGGATAAAATACTTAGATGTGAAGAAGGAAACCATAAGAATTCCAGAAGAAAATATAGGGGAAACTCATCTAGATATCAGCCTTGGCAAAGAATTCATGAAAAAGACCCCAGTGACAATCATGGCAACAAGAGAAACTGAAAATGGCATTTGTTTAAACTAAAAAGCTTTTGCACAGCTAAGGACACAATCAACAGAGCAAATAGATGACCTATTGAATGAGAGAAAATATTCACAGGCTACATATCTGATAAAGGGCTAATAGAAAGAATTTATAAATAATTCAAGCAAATCAACAAGAAGAAAAACTATTAAAAAGGAGGCAAAAGACATGAACAGATGCTTCTCAAAAGAGGAAAGACAAATGACCAATAAACATGAAAAATGCTCAATATAACTAATTATTAGGGAAATGCAAATGAAAACTACTGAGATATCACATTACCCTAGTTAGAATGGCATTGTATCGAAAAGTCCAAAAACAATAGATGCTGATGTGGATGCAGGGAGAAAGAAACACTTATACACGGTTGGTGGGACTTCAAATTAGTACAACCTTTATGGAAAATAACACAGAGATTCCTCAAATAACTAAAAGTAGACCTACCATTCGATCCAGCAATCCCACTATTGGGTATTTACTCAAGGGAAAAAAAGACTATTCATCAAAAAAACACCTGTACTTGAATGTTTATTTCAGCACAATTCACAATTGAGAAGATTTGGAATCAACCCAAGTGATTCATGAGTGGATTAATAAAATGAGTTATATGTATACCATGGAGTACTACTCTGCCATTAAGAAAAGATGAATTAATACCTTTTACAATAATGTGGATGGACGTGGAGATCATTCTCCTAAGTGAAGTATCTCAAGAATGGCAAAACAAACACCACATGTATTCACTAGTAAATTGGAACTAACTGATAAGGAGCATGTGCACAGAGGGAAGTAAAACTTAGTAGATATAAACTAGAGGTGAGCAGGGAGAAGGGGAGGGGCAAAAGCCTATTTAATGGTACTAGGAACACTATTTAGGTGACAAGCAGTCCTTTAGCTGGGACTCAAGCATTACAAATGTGATCCATGTAACCTAAAACATTTGTACCCCCTCAATATTTTTTAAATAAAATAAAGGCACAGTGGCAATAAAGATAATTACTTTATAATGATTAAAGTTTTAAATTACCACAAAGACATAAATATTTGATATGTATGCTACTAAAAATATAATCTCAAATATATTCCTCAAAGTTTTTTTGATTTAATATTATAGAGCATATATAATCATTGTGATTTATTCTATTTATTGATATAACAATTCAAAAAATGGATACAGAAAAATAATTGGTCCAATGAACCAAGATAGAATGACCCCAACTAATGAAGAGCAAATATTTTTTCTAACACAAAGAGAACATTTACAAAAATTGATAAGAATGTTTATCATAAGCCTTAACAAATTTCAAGAAATTTATATAATATAAAATTTTTTTTTTTTTTTTTTTTTTTTTTGTTGAGACAGAGTCTCACTTTGTTGCCCAGGCTAGAGTGAGTGCCGTGGCATCAGCTTAGCTCACAGCAACCTCAGACTCCTCGGCTTAAGCGATCCTACTGCCTCAGCCTCCCGAGTAGCTGGGACTACAGGCATGCGCCACTATGCCCGGCTAATTTTTTCTATATAGATTTTTAGTTGTCCATATAATTTCTTTCTAATTTTAGTAGAGACGGGGTCTTGCTCTTGCTCAGGCTGATCTCGAACTCCTGACCGCAAGCTATCCACCCGCCTCGGCCTCCCAGAGAGCTAGGATTACAGGCGTGAGCCACCACGCCCGGCCTATAATATAAAATAATTTTGCTGATCACTGCGCAAATATGATAGATGATAGATAACAGAGATAGATAATCCACATATGTTTGAAAACAAAGAAACATTTTTCAATAGCTAATGGGTTAATGAAATGGAAATAGAAGTTACAAAATACTTTAAGCTAAATGATAATTAAAATACAAAAAATTGTGGGCCACAACAAATGCAGCACTCAGATAGACTTTAAATAGCAGCAAAAAATTTTTCTCTATCTATCCATCCATCTATATATATGGGAAGAATATATATGTATGTATTTTTGAGAAAAAGAAAGCCTAAAAATTAATGATCTAACTCCTAAGAATCTAGAAAAATAGCAGTAAAATTAAATCCAAAGATTTTTTCAAAGAGGTAATGATAATAGAATAATAAATTAAAAATTAAAAAACATGTAACTTTATATAATAAACATCGGATAGATCCACATAATAATGTTATAAGTTAGTTCTTGGAAAAAATAGGATAGAGCTTATAAAATTCTGACAGGATTATTTAAGGACAAAACAAAAAAGAGAGACAGATGGCACAGATAAAAAAAAATAAAAGGAATGTAAAAAAACATAACAGTAGATTCTTCAGACATTATCAATGTCAATATATTAAACCCCTGTAGACCTAGTTATTCAGAAATAGAT